>NC_142100.1:25623593-25779687 GCF_054644295.1 Miniopterus natalensis | reverse complement strand
GACTGAGTCTCCCGTTTATTAGACTTTGGCAATAAAAAAAAAACAAGCAGCCTTGTACAGAACAGTGAAAATGCCAAGGGCGAGGGTCGTCCACAGCTTTACTGCAGGATAAATATAGATTTTTTTCAAAAGGCCTCTCCCCCTTTGGCTGTATCAACTCTCAGTTCAGACCATTAAATAGACAGGTTTCCCAAATCACTTCTTCACTTCCCCAAGGTCTTCGATGCTCTCGTCATCCACCTATAAAACACAAGGAATCCCACTTCGTGAGTTGTGGCATCAAACGTGGAAGCAACCTGCTTTAAAAGCTCACTTCTGTCAACGTGTGTGGTCCCTACACTCACCTCCGGCCATTTTTCCTGAATGACATCAATGATGTCGTCTGTAAAGTCTCCCTGAATGATGATCTCATCCTCCCCTGTCACTGAGGCACCACAGGAGAATTTCTGAGCAAAAAATCTTTGTGCTTCTTTAAGATCGATTTCTGTTATTTTAAGAAAAGAAACAGCAAGACTCTAATTAAAACTGTATGTCAAAGATATTTTCCCATTTTGAAATTTAATCGGCACTTTAAATTCATAAAACAGATCGTGTTGACAGGTTTCACATTCCTTTCAGAGCAGTAATGACTATCGCAGGCAGCGGTCTTAACAATTCAACAATCCACGTAAAATACAGCCTCAGGACATAAAAATACCATCACCCTTAATATGCATAACTCATACAGTAAGACCAAAATAAACCCAGGACACATTAATTCCCAAGGGGACAGCCATTCTGCAACCCTTTCGTCACCGAACCTGCAGGGCTAGAGGAGCAGCATTGGCGGGCTTCAAAGGGAACCCTCCCTCCCTCCCTCCCTGCCCCTCCTGCTACATGAAATGTGCCCAAGCAGGAAACTGGAAAGGAAAAAGTTAAACCAGTTCCCTCTGCAAAAGATATTAAAATTTCTTCTTCAAAATTTGATTTTGAAGCTATAGTAAGAAATGTAGAATCTCATTCTGTATCTCCTTAGCAACAGACCTGTGAAATTTTTGACTCCAGTTTAGAGAGAGAAAAAATATATATACACATATATATGTATATATATATTTTTTCACACATTTTAAACATAAGCTTAAGCTCACCGAAAGTTGCAAGGCCACACACTCTGGTTACGTACTTCTTCTTGGCCCTGGGGATCTTGGCTATGGCGACCTTCTGAGGAACGGTCTTCTTTTTCTGTTTTATTTGACCCCTTCCACCTTTATTTATTAAGAAAGAGCTCAGCATTAATTGATTCACTTTACACATAATTACAGAACACTGTCTTTAACTTTGTTCATTCCCTGAAGGGACTGCATTTCATTTCTGCACCTTCCTGTTGTAATACAGAATTAGTGAGCACCTGCCTGGGTAGCCCTTCAGTCGATACTTAAGTAACGTGCACCAGGCGCCGGGGTAGGAAGGGAGGCAGGGGGGTGAAGCAACAAAAGATATGGGCTCTTGGGAAATTTTTTAAAAGACGCTAAGTCCTGAAAAATATGTAGAGGCTAATTTTAATCACAGGGGAAAATAATTAAGGATGGAGAATCAGCGGGGACAGGGTCCGGAGGACAAGGCGTGAGTCTTAGGAGAGACAGGTATATGCAACATCACTTAAAAACAAACAAAAAACCTCAACTGAGCTGTCACAAGTAATGAAAGAAATTTTACGTAAATGTCCTCACTCTAATTAAATACACAGGTATTTTAGTAAAACGACAAAGTTTTCAAATCAACAAGCTGGCAGGTTGGTTTTCCTGTATATATACGGCAAATAAAGCATGTTTCTTAGGTCTAACTTACTCATAAAGCCCAAAGCATAACATAGCCACCCCCCTTGAAAACAGGGCTGTCTCCCGCTGAAGGATATTCATGAGTCACAGGACCAGGCGGGTGTTCCTCGCACCTCAAACGCCTCCGTCACAGAGGGAAGGCGGCTGGCGTCTGCCGCCTGGGGCTGGGCCTCACCTCGCTTCTGTTTCTTCTTCTCCTCTTCCTCCCCTGCGGCGCCTGGACCCTCACTGACTCCAGCTTCTTGTTTGGGTGAATTTTCTACATGTAAACATGAAAATTCAAAAGCATGAACATCCCCCTTCCTACTGTTAAAAAACCACCTTTGAGCAACCCCACACAGGTAAGCAATTTTACCAACAACTGAGCGTGACTTTTTTGTTGTTAACCCTCCCCGGAGGATGCCTTTTCCACTGATTTTTAGACAAAGTAGAAGGGAGGGAGGGACAGAGGCATTGATGTGAGAGAGACACGTTGATTGGCTGCCTCCCGTATGAGCCCCAACAGGGGCCAGGGATCAAACCTGAAACGCAGGTACGTGCCCTTAACCGGGAATCAAACCCGTGACGCCTGGCTGTGCAGGCCGATGCGCTAACCGCTGAGCGCACCAGCCAGGGCCCTCCCCATCATTCCTATCTACCTATTCCCTGTTTGTCTTATTATACTTATTCTATCCATGTCCCCTTCTAGAACATAATTTCCAAAAAATGGTGACACTTGGACATGCCCTGACTCGGAGAGAGGACACGAGCAGCAGTGTGTGATTTTACATGAGGATGTTTAACCCAAGAACTTGAAACAGTTTTAAAGTTCACGGATACAGGTTATTATAATTCTGTAATTATCTCACTAAAGGAAGGCTTTCTATCTTTAAAACAGTGCCTTATGTGCATTTGTTTCAGATCTACAAGTTCTAATGAAAAACAAAAAAGTTCATACCTACTGTAAGCTTTGCAAACTCATTTGGAAAGTTCTTCTCTAGCCACTGTCTGCATTTAGCAACGTCTGGCATATATTCACAGTACTGGGGAAGAAAGGGACACACTTCGTTACAGGAAGATGTTTTCAATCAACCCGTACAAATCAAAGCTGTTCCCTGCACCTGCTACGTAAAGAACGCTAACTACTCCCACCTGCCCGTCTTAACTGCAAGAAATCTGCATTCAACAGGAAGCGCCCCACAAGAAATCAGAAATTAAAAGGAATTAGGCACTTCCCTGCTGTAGTAATTTATTTATTCTCCCTCAAACAGAAGGGCCACTAAAAAAGGAACACACAGAATAAAAAACCAAGCATGTCTCCTTCTTGCTCTGGGCACAGGGGTGTTTCATTATTTTCATGGCTTTGCCCACAGAGCCTGACTAACAAGCTCATTAAAAGAAGGTTTACACACAATTCATGCTTTCCTCTGCTCTGACGTTCAGTTTTGTCTTTAAGGTGACTCTTGTTTTATTAGCTGACCGACTACTCATAACTTCCATGCAAAAAACCCAAACTGTACAGCCAAGTGCACAAGATGTACACGAAATCTGACAATTTGTACAACCATGAAATTATCCTAAACCAAATGTCTCTATAAAAAGGTTGAAAATCTACTATCAAGTGACAGGAAATGAAAAATAAGAAAAAAGTTCTCGAGCTGTAAAATCGATGACCTCAAATGCATTAGTGAAAGAACTCTAGAAGAACTTACCTCTGTTGGTAATGAGCACACTGGGGAAATGGAGAGAAAAAAAATGGTTTTTTTAATTTAAATGTATACACACACACCACTCACCGTAACTTTTATCTTTTAAATTTCACAAATGCCTCATTTCTACTTTTTCCTATATTTTTTCTGTACTACTTTTCAAATGCTATCCATCAGACTTTTTTTTTTTTTTTAGGCAAAAGGCACACGGTTAATAGAAACATTATCCTGATCTTTCAGATCTAAAGAATGTCTCCTCCAGTGGATGGAACCTCCAACTATACCATATGGTTTCGCTGTAACCACTTGGGTGGGTCTAAAGCTAAGCCAAAGTGGGAACAATTTCCATACAACAAGACCTGAATGGAGCTGGTTATTTCTTTGAATAGCTTTATCACAACCACCATGGCTTTTTATTCACACAAACACATTTATAAACTTCAGTAGCACTTTGTTACCACTTCTCTGCAACCTACTTTTCATTTCCTATAGGTAAGATCGAGAGCTTGTAAAGCTGGCTGGAACGCTGGTGCAATCTTGTCACCGTATAGCCTGCAAGGGCTAAGGAGCCAGAGAACTCAGATGGTTTTCCAATTTGAACTGTAATTCTACTACTGGGTAAGTTGTGTGTTTTGTTTTCATTTTTAAGGTAAAAATCGAGTAGTTCATGGTGCCCAACATCCTGAGATCTGGGAGGGCAGGGAGTGGTACACCATTACTAACAACAGCAATTACCACATAGCGGGCGCCTACCGTGTGTCAGGCCCTTTGCTGTGCTTTTTACCCAGGATTACGTTTAGTCGTCAGGACCCTACGAGCTAAGAATCGCTGTATCTGTCAGATACAGATGGGGAAAAAAATGAGACTGACAATAAGTAACCCACCTGCCTCTGGTTAGCAGAACAGGATTTGAACCCTGGCCTGTTTCTGAAGCTCATGCCCTTAACCGCTAAATCAGATCAGGCAGCAGCTGTGTGCCAGCCGCATGGCCGTGATCTGCCTCCTTACCCCGTCATCGCCATTCATCGGAAGCGCCAACAAAAAAAGGTTATGTCACACATCCGATGACAAAGGTGGTGTGTGGCAGGAGAAAGCAGGAATCTAGCATCTCCCTATTTCAAGTTTACTAACGCTCCCCCTGGTTAACCAGAGCCTCTAACCCTCACGGTTCAAGTCCAGATACTCGTAGGTGCCTCCAAGACCCGTGCCAAGCTTTCCTTCCCCCACTCCCTTGTCCTTCGTTCCCTAAGACCCAGTATCCTCCAGGAAGCCCGCCTCTAATAGCCAGAGTAGCCAGTTACATCAGGCTGAAATAATCTATTCGCATGTCTCTATTCCAACAGGACTGTGAGCTTCACCAGGGGCCAAGTAGTAACACACGGGTCGGGAAAACCCGTCTCCCCCTTCCCAAACTAAGGCTTCACCCAGCGACGGAGACAGGCTGGGAAAGGATCACCAGGACCAAACGTGCACCGAGGACCACAGGGGCACACACACGCCGGCAAGCACAACAGTCCTTTCCGCGCCGCCGCACTTGCCTCCGCAGTAAAGGACGCGCAGCGGATAATCCGCATCTAACTTGGTGTTGCTCCTGGAGTCTCCTTTGCACTCATGCCCCCCGGATTCGGAAATGTCAGCAGCCATCTCACAAACCTGCAAGCGAGGAAAAAAAATAACAACACAGCTTCACAGTCCTGGACGGAGACCAGTCCCCAGCAGCAGGGCGCCCGGCTGTGGTCGCGCCGCCTCCCCCGCCAGAAACCCACCCCGCCCCGAATCTGCTCCATCGCTCTGTGGTCGAGTAAAGGGTTCACAAAACGTGAGCCATCCCGGGCACACCTCGTGTCAGGGCTCCAGGGAAACGGGGGGCCCCCTAGGAAAAGAGGAAGCGATGGGGGGAAGGGACGGGGGGGTGACTGGGGTGGACGCGGGGCGGAAGGTCCGGGGTGATGCGGCGGGATGCGAACTGCAGCAATCGAGGCCGCACGGCCGGCGAGAGAAGAGGACCCAGGACGAAGGGGCGGGTCCCCGGGGAGCCCCGAGGGCAGGGCGGGGGCGGCTGCGGGCCCGGGGAGCCGGGGAGGCGGCGGGGGCGGGGAGGCCGGCGTCTCCCGGGGGAAAAACGGGGCCGGGGAGCCGGGAAGGGGCAGGAAGTCAGGGCCCTGGGGTGACACGGGCGGCCCAGGTGCGACAGGGGGACGTGGGGCGAAGGGGCGGCCCGGGGGGGGGCGCCGGAGGGGCCCACGTGGGCGGGGACGCGGGGACAGCCGGCCCGGCCCGGCCCCCTTCCTCCGGGCAGCGGCCCCGCAGCTTCCCCCACGCGCTCGACGCGATTTCCCCCCGAAGCGGGACAAGCACGAGGGGCCCTTTACCCAGGCGGCCGTCCAGCCGCCGACGCCGCCGCTCCCGCCACTACCGCCGGCTGAAGCGACACATGCGACTCCTGCCGCCGCGCCGGGGCCACCCGAAGAGCCCGTCCGCCGGCGCGGTCCCGCGAGACAATGAGCCTTTATCGCGAGACTCAGGCCGTAGCTGGGGGGCTGTCGCGAGAAAGCCGGGAGGGCGGCGAGGCGCTGGGGAGCATGCGCGCGCCTGCGGGGGCGGGGCCGGGCCGCCGGGAGGCGGCGCCCGCTACCCGTCGGACGGGGCCGGTTGGAAAGGCGGAGGCGCGGGGGCCGTCCGCGGCCACCCCCGGTTCGTGAGCCTCGAGCCGGCGGAGGAGGCAGCCCCGCGGGGCGCTGGGCGCTGGGAAACGCGTTCGGTTGCGAGCGGAGCCCGTCCCCTCCGTCGGCGGGGCTCCTCCCGGGAAGACGCGCCCCGTCGCCGCCCTCGCGGCCGCCTCGCCCCGCGCGGGCCGCGGCCCGGGGCCGGCCCGGGGCAGCAGCTCCGCGGCGCCGGAGGGTCGCGCCCCGGCGAGTTCCGCGGAGGCCGGAGCGGCGTCCTCCCCGCCCCGCGCCGCCCTCGCCCGGTCCCCGCCCGCCGTGGCCGCCACGCCGCGTCCCTCTCCCGCGGCGTGGACGGGGGCCCGTGTTGGTCCCGTAACAGGAGGCCCCGGGCGCGGACACCCACAGCCCCCCCGCCCGGCCCGCGCGGCTCAGCGGCTGCGCGCCGACCTGGGGTGCAGGAGGCCCGGGTGCGAGTCCCGCTCAGGGCGCGCGCCCGGGCTGCGGGCTCCTCGGTCCCCAGCAGGGGGCGCGCGGGAGGCAGGCGGTCCCGGACTCGCCGCTCTGATGCGTGTCTCCCTCCCGCTCCCCTCCTCTCTCTGGCATCAATGAAGACTTATTTAAAAAAATAATAATAAAGAAAGAAAGAACCTGCTCCTTTTGGGGACGCAGAGCCCGCGGGGGAGACTCAGTCCACAGGACTTTCCCGGGCTCCCTCTGCGCCCCAGGCGGCGGTGCCAGGCCCTGAGGCTGCAGCCAGCAGGACACAGTCTCTGCTCCGGTTGACCGGGTCTTAGGATGTCAGCTGAATTAATCCTTATGTAAAAAACACCCCAGGACGCTCCGGCCGTGGGGCTCGGTGGGTTGGAGCGACATCCCGTCCACCAAAAGGCTGTGGGTTCGATCTCCGGGCAGGGCACGTGCCCAGGTTTCGGGTTCGAGGCCCAGCGGGAGCATGTACGGAAGGCGACCAAGCAATGTTTCTCTCTCTCTCCCTTTCTCTTCCCCTCTCTCTAAAGTCAAACATATTCTCGGGCAAGGATTACCCAAAAAATAAAAAGGCCTTGGCCTGCCCCCCTTCTTTGTGGCTGGATCATGGACACAGCCACAGCCGCCCTGCAACGGGAGAGGCCAGCCTGAGGACAGAGGGCCACGGGCTAAGGGTTATCCCGGGGAACCTGTGAAAACAGCCGGCATCCCCGACGGCGGCGTCGAGTCAGCGTGTCAGCTCCCGAGTGCCTGGCTTCCTGGGGCTCCCTGCTGTGAAACACACACACACACACACACCTGCCACCTGGTTAAATGAACCGGCAGCATTTTCCATCACGCCGCAGACCGCGCCCCTGAAGGAAACCTGCAGAAAGCCAGGTATTTAAGACGAGCGGAACGCACCGTCAGGCAAAGCAGGCCCGGAGGAGGGGACAGCGGTGACGCCGGGCGGGAGGACAACGGGGAAGTCGTGTTTGGAGACCAGCCACTCGGGAAGCGCGCAGGAAGCGGCGCTGGCTTTGACAAAAGTCTCCTACGAAAGGAAACCCGTTTCCCGGGCTCCTTGGACGAGACCTCGCCGGTTACCACATGGACACCTTGTCCCACCCCCATCTGTTTTCTCAAGACTCCTGGGTGGGTTTTTTCCATTCTTGGGGATGGATTGGCCCTTAGCCAGACATTTTCTTTTACCTGGTTCTTTCCGGGCATTTTCAAGATACTTGGGGTGGAGTGGGTATTTGTGGATTGCCTCTTTTTTTCAAATAATATGTTTTTGGACGTTTTCTTGATTTCAGAGAGAGGAAGAGAGAAAGAAACATCGACTGGCTGCCTCCTGCACGCCCCCTACTGGGCATGGAGCCAGAAACCAGGGCACGTTGACCCAGAATTGAACCAGTGACCTCCTGGCGCGCGAGGCGAGGCTCCACCAACGGAGCCACACCGGCCAGGGGGTCCCCTGGAGTTTCCTGGAGCATCTTTTGTCCTAATGAGGTGGTTCTTGGTGGGCTCCTGGATGGGGGCTGGCCACCAAAAGGACCAAGGTGTGATTAGAAGGTTGGCATTGCCAGCCCCACCCCCCATTCTCCAGGAGAGGGGAGAGGGGCTGGAAATGGACTCAGTGATGGATCGTGCCTATGCCATGAGGCCCCCATAAAAATCCCCAAAGTAGGGGGTTCGAAGAGCTTCTGGGTTGGTGAACACGTGGAGGGGCTGGGAGGGTGACACACCCCGACACCATGGGGACAGATGTCCCGAGCTTGGGACCCTTCCAGAACTCACCCAATGTACCTGTTCCTCTAGCGTCACCTGCGCCCTTTATCCCATGGTTTACGTAGGAGTGTTTCCCCGAGTCCTGTGAGCTGCGCTAGCAGAGGAAGGTATCCGAGGACGGAGGTCACGGGAGCCTCCGATTGTAGCCAAATCAGACAGAATTGCGGGTAACCTGGGGGCTCACAGCTGGCTACTGGCATCGGAAGTGGGGCCCAGTGCCAGGACTGAGCCCTTCGCCCGTGGGGTCTGCACTGACTCCAGTTAGCGCCGGAATTGAATGGGACTGTGGGACAGCCACGTGGTGTCGCAGGGACTCGCTCGGAGCGGGAGACACATCCCCCCACATCTGTCACCCGAAGCGGGGGGAGCACCGCAGCAGGGCGGGAATAGAGGAGCAGCCGGCAGGAGGGGGTGTCTTTCCCCCGCCGACCACACGCAGCTCCTCCTCCCGCACCTGCCAGGCGGCCACCCAGGATGCTCACTTCCTGTCCCTGTCACATAGAAAGCGACATGTTATCTCGCAGGACATCGCAGGAGATGGCAGACAGGGCCCAAGACCACGCCCGATCAGCCCGGCAGGCGTGTCTCAGGTCCTCTGGACCCGCCCGTCCTATTTGCTGGTGTCTCCTCACCTCGAGGATCAGGGTCATCTCACCAGTTCCCTCACGCACTCAGCACATACTCACCCAGCGTCCCCTCAATGCCAGGTGCTGGGCATCCTGGGCCTGAGAAGCTAAAGCAGAGCCAGCGCTGGTCTCCGCAGAGGGAAGGGCGGGCGCCGAAGGGGGCACAGGAGTGAACCGTGGCTGCAGTGGGTGGAAGTGTGGGGGTGGCCAGAACCCACAGGGAGGGGGCCCTAACCCAGACCAGAGAGGGAGATTCCAGGAGACTTGGGGCACAGAGGAAGTGGTGTCCAGGGCTTCCTACATGTTGGCCACAAGCCATGTGTGGCTTTTACATGAATTACAACGAAATAATATTGAAAATGCGGTCCCCACTAGCCCCATTTCAAGTGCTCAGAAGCTACGCGCACACCCCAGAACGTTCCTGTCACTGTGGGACGTTCTCCTGGGGCAGGGTCTCCCTCCCAGGAGCATGCCTGAGGCTTTCCCTCCCCCCTCCTCTGGCGCCACAGGCCCCACATCCCCTAAACTCGAAGGGTCCTCGCGAGACTTGCAACCAGGGGAGCAGCGGGCCGTGGCAGCTCGTCCTGGGCCAACCCCCTGACCCTGTCCCCCGGGGCCCCCTTTTCTCTGGCTTCTTAGTGAGCCAAAGCAGCCCAGCCCAGGCTCGTTTCCCCACCTAGCCCCTCTCCTGTGGCTTCCTCTGTCACATCGATGTTTCTCTCTCTCTTTCTCCCTCCCACTCTCTGAAAATCAAAGGAAAAAATATCTTCCGGTCAGGATTTAAAAAAAAAAAAAAAAGCAGTGAGACTCCCAAAACAAGGAGGAAAGTGGCAGGAGAATGCATTGGAAAGGTGGCCAGTAATAGGGAGTGGTGGGGACTGCAGCAAAGTGAAGACTGCCTGGCCGGCCTCAGAGGGGCAGCTGCTCCCAGCTGCAGCTGATTGTGGTTCTGCCAGGTGGTTGGCCCAAGAGAGGCTGGAAATACAGGTTTCAATAGGCCGGCCCCAGGTTTTGAAAACAGGTGGGCCAAATCAAACTGGTTTTCCAGCCAGATACGGCTCACAGGCCCATAGAGCTGCACCTTGGCGGATCGAAGGGCGCGCACGCTGGCTTGGGGGGCGGGGGAGGAAAGGGTAAGACCATATCTCTACTTTAGAAAAATCCCATTGCTGCGTGGGAGGTGAATTACAGAGAATGAACTAGAGGAAAGGAAACCAGTTAGAAAACGCAGCAGTTTCGACTGCGGGGAGGTGACAGGGGTCCCAGCCGGGGCGAGGGCCGTGGAGAGTGCTGTGGGGCTGATCCGGAGCCTCGGGTTCGGATTCGGATTCGGTGGGGAGAACCTGGAAGAGGGCGGGCGTTCCTCCGGCGGCTCCCTTCTCACCCCTTTCCTGTGCTGGGAGCCCAGAGGCACAGGGCAGAGAGTTTATCTCAAAACCAAAGGAATGGAAATTTTAGCAAAGACTCTGACTTCGGCGCCGTCTAATTTTACCCACGATTATTTTCGAGATAAGACTCCTTGACCAACTGCCCCAACCCTCAATCGCCCCCACCCATGGGCTCAGCACGTTAATTAAAATAAAATTAAAACATACATAACGTGGTGTTTGGCTCTTTTGAGCAGCCAGTGGGAAACTCGGAGCCAAATCCCCTTTTGCAAACAGCAGAGGGAAAACCGGGCCGGGCTCCCAACAGGCCTTTCCATGGACACAGAGACCTATGCGCAGTGGCCTCAGACCCGTGTCACAGCCTTGCTGGTTGTGCAACTAAACCGGCCACGGGGCCCAGTCCGGGGAAGGAGGTGAAGGGTAGGAGGAGGCGCGAACGGAGGGGAGGAGAGGCCCACGCCGATCAAAGGATTTTTTTTTTTAGCCCCCCCACAAGCAGGGATTTTACAGTTCCTTTTTTCCGCAGGCGGACCCTGCTCGGTTTTGAGGGCTGCGTTTTTGGGTGTGGGCACAGGAAAGGGCTCCGGGCCTCTCGGTCTCCGGCAGCGCCTGGGAGGGCCCCAGGGGACCAGGGCGAGGAGCGGGCAGTCAGGCAAAGGTTAGGAAAGCGGAGCGGAGGCCGGGACTGCTCCCCGCCCGGCTCCCCTCCCGGGAGATGTTTGTATTCCCCCTCGCCCGGGAGGGAGGGACGGCCGACCAGCTCTTTCGGTGCCTCCCGGGCAGCCCTGCGCTCTCCGGCCGCGCGGAGTCCAGGAGAAAGGGGGAGGCTGGGAGGAGAGAGCGTCCCGGGGCTGCGCCCGGCGACTCCCCTCCAGCATGAGCCCGCCGGGACCCGCCAGCCGCTTCCCACGAGCGAGCGCGTCTCAGAGCCTCGCGGGGCTGCAGGCTCCGCTTCTCGGGGAGACGGGCGGCTGGTGACCCAGGCTCCGGAGAAAGGCCGTCCCCGGGGCTCTCGTCTCCCGGCCGAGGTTCCCGTTCTCCGTGTGTGCGCGCACGTGGGCGCTGCACCCACCCACCCACCCACCCACCCGAGCGGCCGGAGAGCCCCTGCACCCCGGGGCGCAAACAGCAGCCGGGTGAGTGGCATTCAGGTCAGCACCTGCGTCCCCGTGGGGGCCGCGGGGGCCGCAGGGCACACGGGGGACAGCGCCCGCCCCGCGTCCGCCATGGACAACGGGTCCTGCTGCCTCCTCCGGGGGGACCCCATGGCGCAGGTGATGCCCCCGTTGCTGATCCTGTTCTTCGTGATCGGCGCCCTGGGCAACGGCCTCGCCCTGTGCGGCTTCTGCTTTTCCATGAAGACCTGGAAGCCGAGCACCATCTACCTGTTCAACCTGGCGGTGGCCGACTTCCTGCTCATGGTCTGCCTGCCCTTTCGGACGGACTACTACCGCAGGGACAGACGCTGGGCCTCCGGGGACGTCCCGTGCCGGCTGGTGCTGTTCATGCTGGCCATGAACAGGGCCGGGAGCATCGTCTTCCTCACCGTGGTGGCCGCCGACCGCTACTTCAAGGTGGTCCACCCCCACCACGCGGTGAACGGCATCTCCAACCGGACCGCGGCGGGCGTCGTCTGCGGGCTCTGGGCCGCGGTCATCCTGGGGACGCTGCACCTGCTGACCGAGAGCCACCTGTGCGCGCAGGGCGCCACCGTCTCCTGCGAGAGCTTCATCATGGAGTCCGCCAACGGCTGGCACGACATCCTGTTCCAGCTGGAGTTCTTCCTGCCCCTGGGCGTCATCCTGTTCTGCTCGGTCCGGGTGGTCTGCAGCCTGCGGCGCGGGCGGCTGGCCAGGCAGGCGCGCATGAGGCGGGCCACGCGCTTCATCATGGTGGTGGCCGCCGTCTTCATCACCTGCTACTTGCCCAGCGTGTCCGCCAGGCTCTATTTCCTGTGCACCGTCCCCTCGAGCGTCTGCGACCCCTCCGTCCACCTGGCCCTGCACGTGACCCTCAGCCTCACCTACATGAACAGCATGCTGGACCCCCTGGTCTACTACTTCTCAAGTCCCTCCTTCCCCAAATTCTACACCAAGCTCAAAATCCGCAGCTCGAGACCCGGGCGTCCGGGGCGGCCCGAGACCCCGAGGCCGGAGGAGATGCCCATCGCAGATCTCTGTCGCAAGAGCTGCGCCAGCCTGGCCAAGAGCTAGCAGAGCCAGCCCCGGGGTGCCCGGCGCGCCGCGGGGGGCCCCCCCACCCCCCCCAACGCCTCGAGCCGGCACCAGAACAGACGGACGATTTTAATAAAATCGAAGAGGACAGGCCGGCGGGCGGAGAACCCCTTCCCGCGAAGGGGCCGGGGGGGGGGGCTCTGAAAAGGCCGTAGCCCCCTCGCTCCGCTGCGAACAAAATTCAGGCTCCTGCGCGTGTTCGGAAGGTCCCAGTGAAGTGAGCCCCTGTATCTCTGCGCCCTGACTCCGACGACAGGCGACAGGGTGTGTGGGTCGCGGGCCTGCGAGGGCCAGCTGAGGGGTGGGGTCAGGGAGAGCGGGGCTCCTGACTAATTGTAAACAGCCGGGGAAACAGGTGCGAGTGTTTCTTGAACCTGTCCCGTCCCCCCGCTCCCAGGGAGCTAGCGAACCCGAGGACTTATCAGTGTTTCCTACCCTCCGGCCTTAAATCAATACTTGTCTTGGAAAATAGAAACCGGGCTAAGTCAGTGCTTTCATTTCAGGCTGAGGGAGGCTGTGCAGATGGGACTGTCTGGATTCCAATGACTTTCATCTTCGAGGGGAGGCGGGGGGGGGGAGCCCCTCTGTTCATTTCTCGGCGTCTCGGTGGCAGGACAGCAGACCCGTCCTCTCTGACCTTCCCCGGGCCGCGCGTTTCCACAGGCCTTTGCATTTCAAAGAGCACGCCGAGGGGGATGTTTGCCTGCCCCGGTTTTTCCAGTGGGAGCCGAGTGCTTGGGAAAAAAAACCCCAAAACACACCCCCCCCCCGTTGGCTGTTGGGAGGTGCCAGGCCAAGCGTAACTGCTTCTGCCTGCCTGTTGCGAGACTGCCCGTCGAAGCCCTTCCTTCGTTTGTTCCACGGTATTTGCTGAACCCGGATTGTGTGCCCGGCACTGTGCTGTGTCCCTTTACCTGGAAGGTGGTTAGTCAACTCTAATAGGGCAGTAAAGTGGGGTTTTTTGGGGGGGGCTCAGGGGAGGTGGGGGGGTTAGTGACCTTCATCCTTTCAGTACAGTTTGTAGAGCAGTTTCTGTCGACAAACAGCCAGGAGGGGAAGGTCAAGTGTCCCTCACGCAGGGGAGTTTCCCCCGCGTAGAGCCCCCGGCTCCGAGTCTGCGAGATGACCGGCCGCTCGGCCCTGGATTCGGGGACAGACGCCAGGCCAGCCTGAGCCGGGCTCTCGAGCGGCACGCACAGTGCGACCGGTTCCCTGCGTCTCCGTGTCCAGGTTCCCAGGCTCCCGCGGGGCCCTCCGCGCTTCAGGACCTCGCCTGCTTTGTCGTCGTCGTTGTTCTTGGGCCTCCGACACCCGCGCCCCCCTCTCCGGGCGTTTCCGCGGCCCAGTGGCCGAAAGCTGGGGCTGTAGGAAGTGAGATGAATCAAAGTGGGAATCCCAGCCCGACCGCCCACCAGATGCGCAGTGGGGGGGGGGTGTGTGTGTGATTTTACTTAACCACTTGCAGTTTTAATTTCCTCCTCAAACGGGAGTGACGCCTATATCGCGGTCGGCAGGGCGTTGGGCAGATTCGGCGAAGCTAAGGCCCTGAGGCGCGGGGCCTCTGCTCGCTGTTACACCCCGGCGCTTGGAAGGGCGGCTGCGCTTAGTAGGTGCTCAGCGAATATTTCAATGAGTGAGTCAATAAGTGCAGGGAAAGCATTAAGCACAGTGGGTGGCGGTGTAAGGGTCTCGATATTATGGCTTTTTATATTAACATACTTCACATATTAAAAAAAAAACAAAACCACGGAGGGACATAAGTAATTTCCTTCGGGGTTCAGAGCCCCCCTAAGTAGCTGCTGCACTGTGACCACCTGAACCTCCTGCTCCCCAGCCGCCTGGGGAGCACTGAAGCCGGGAGTCTTACCGGCATCGAGGACCCGTATACCCTCCGGAGGGAAGCTTGTGAAAGGCCGCACTTGTGCTTTCAACCCCGTTCCCAGTTATTCTTCCCCGGCTGCTCCTTCTTAGCTTTATGTCAATAAAAATGGGTTCCTAAAGCAGGTTCTCTATCCTGTGTGTGTGGCCCTGTGTGAAATGACTCACCGGAGGTTTCTCCGCTCCACAGGAAAAAAGTCTAAACGACCCAAAAGCTCGTGGTGGGGAGAGGCTCTCGCTAAGGAACAGCGAGCGCCGCGGAAGAGACGCCGGCCAGAAACCCAAAGGCAGGCGCGGCTCTAACCTTGCTTCCCCTTTTCAAGTTCATAGGACGGGACGAAAAATAAACCTGAACGAGAAATGTTTCTTCAGGCCCTGGCCGGGTGGCTCAGCTGGTTAGAGGGTCGTCCGGATACGCCAGGGTTGTGGGTTCGATCCCCGGTCGGGGGACGTGCAGGAGGCAGCCGATCCATGACTCTCTCATCATGGATGTTTCTCTCTCTCTCTCTCCCCCTCTCTCTGAAATCAATAAAGACTTATTTAAAACACACACACGCACACAGTGCAGGGGCTGCTTAGAGGGGACTCGGACGAGGGGTCCAGGCCAGCTGTTAAAGGTTCCACCGCCGGGCGGGCGCTTGGCTGCACCGTGATGCCTGGTCTCAGCTGGCTTGCCTTCCGGGCCTTCTGTTCCGCAGGGGTTTTCGATATGAGTCAAGGCTCCATCATCGCAGCGAGTGCAGAAACGGCTTCGGAGCCAGCGCCACGATCTGCCGGGCCCCGTGCAAAACAGAAATGCGAGGTCCCTTGCTCAAAAGGGCGTTAAGGATTTCAAGGTGGTGACGGCAGAGCGTTAAACTAAACGCAGGACCCTTCTGAGCTCATCCATGAAGCTGGGGCCCTAAATTTTGGATGGATGGATGGATGGATGGATGGATGGATGGATGGATGGATGGGTGGGTGGGTGGGTGGGTGGGTGGGTGGATGGGTGGATGGGTGGGTGGCTGGGTGGGTGGATGGATGGATGGATGGATGGATGGATGGGTGGATGGATGGATGGATGGATGGATGGATGGATGGATGGATGGATGGATGGGTGGGTGGGTGGGTGGGTGGTTCGGTGGGTGGGTGGGTGGATGGGTGGGTGGATGGGTGGGTGGATAGGTGGTTGGGTGGATCGGTGGGTGGGTGGGTGGGTGGGTGGATCGGTGGGTGGGTGGGTGGGTGGGTGGATGGGTGGATGGATGGATGGATGGGTGGGTGGGTGGATAGACAGATAGATGTTGAGGTGGAATAAACAGACGGCCTCACGTATGGGCCTAGTATGTATTCAGTGTCCAGTGATGAGACAGTGGGAGTGGGAAGGGATCACTATTTCATTTCTTGTGAAGATTCACTCACTCACTCACGCTTTTCACACTTACTAGGCACTAGCTCTGTACCAGGCATAGTAGAAACTATGGAAAACATAGCTCCTGACCCCATGAGTTCTACTGTCGTGATCAAGGGAAAAATAAGATTTCCATTGAGGGTAACCGTGGTGAACACGGTCGACAGGGGGGTCCTACAGGAGAGCCCAGCCCTTAATCCCGGCTTAGGTGGGGGAAGGCTCCTCAGAGGAAGTGATTCATGAACTTGGGCCCGAAGGATGGCTGGGAGGCAAGCAGATGACTCAGTGGGGAAAGGTATTCCAGGGAGAGAGGGGAGAAGCCGAGCGGGAACTGCAGGAAATCCAGGGCCCAGAATAAAAAGCCCGGCTGGGCTGCAGCAACCTGAGAGGCACCAAGGAGAGGGGTCTGTTAGCAGCCGGTCCGGACAGGAGATTCATGAGCAGCCTTCCAGGTTAAGTTAAAAAAAAAAGTCTTTATTGATTTCAGAGAGAGGAAGGGAGAGAGAGAGAGAAACATCAATGATGAGAGTCATCAATCAGCTGCCTCCTGCAGGCCTCCCACTGGGGGTCGAGCCGGAAACCCAGGCATGTGCCCCGACCGGGAATCGAACTGGCAACCTTTCCGCACCTGGGGCAACGCCCAACTGAGCCACACCAGCCAGGGCTATTATTATTTTTAATTAAAAAAAAACAAAAAGAGTTCCATCCAGCTGGGTGGCACACGTTCAAGCTGTAGGTTTGGAGAATCTAATTGTGAGAGGCAGAGGCCCTAAGGGGACTTCCACAAGTCTCGGTGGAGTCACGGCCTTCGCTGTTGACATGATCCGTTGTAACAAGTTTCTGTACAACTCATGCACTGGGAAGAAAAACATAAATACACCAGCGAAGGACACATACATGCAAGACGAAACATGCCCGTGGCGGGGTGGCGAGGCGGGAAGCTCCGCGGCGGGCGCCGGGGTCCGGGAGGCCAGACTGACCATCTGCCGGGGCAGCTGAGGACGCGGGCTCGGGGCAGCGATGTGCCACCTTTATCGGCTCCCGGCACGTGAACCAGTGACCCACATTCTCTGCGGCACACCCGAAAATATATTTTTTGCCCCCGATCTGACAAAAAAATAAATAAAATAGGTATAATTTTGTCTCATTCACACCAGACGGCTATTGTGTTGGCTGTTGTCATTTATTTATTTTTATTTTTTATTTTTTTATTTTTTTGCAGTTGTCATTTTTTAAACTTGACTAAGGGGAAAAGAGGTCAGTGCCCTGACTGCACGGCCGGGTATTGTGTGTTTTAAGCATCCTCGCGGCGCGTGGGTTGAACGTGGCCGGTTTAGAAGAATAAGGCACGAGACCCGGACGGAGGCTTGGAGGTGGGCGAATTCCCGAAAATACACGTGAGGAAGGGGCCGGGTTAAGAGGGCTCACGGGGAGTTCATGACGGAGCCGGGACCAGCGCCCAGCCGCTCCAGGTTTTCTCTTTCTTCAAACTTAATGATGCTGTTGCTTCCTAATTTTGTCCATGGTTATTGTATTTTTAAATTTTTATTTGTTGATTTGAGAGAGGGAGAGAGAGAGAGAGCCATCAATGTGCCTGTCCCACTTACTTGTGCTTTCACCGGTTGCCTGTGGCGGGACGGAAGCCGGAAGCCCGGTGGATCAGGACAGCGCTCCTGGCCGGGCGCTCGGCTGGCTGGAGCGCGGCCCGGATACGCCAAGGTTGCGGGTTCAATCCCCGGTGAGGGCACGTACAAGAAACAACCCCTGAAGGCATAAACGGGCGGAACGACAAACTGATGTTTCTCTCTCTGTCTAAAATCACATTTAAAAATTAAAAAAAAAACCACCCAAATATTGTAAAATTGTCAAATTTAAGAAACGGAGGGTCCCCTGCAAATTTGAGCTCCCAGAAATAACTCACTAGTCGGCTTTTCTGACATTTCGTTGATAAAGACCCTGAGGGTTCCTTCACGCGAACATCACTGACCAACCCACAGCTGTCCAGGAAGAAAGCGTGAGAGTCACAGGCAGAAAGGGTGTGTAACAAATACCGATCATGTTCACTACACGTGACGTGACACCCACGCGGCGTGACCTCAATCCGGCGCAGCCTGAGGGACGAGGCAGCCTGTGGGATGCTCAGGGACACGGGCTTGGAGGCCAGGGCTGGATCCACACCCAAGCTCTGCTCGTACCAGCTGGGTGGCCCTGAATGCAGGACCCGCCTCTCCGAGCTTCGCTTTCCTCCTTTGGAACCCGAGTCAGTCGAAGTCCCCACCTTCCGGGCTGCAGGCGGGGTGAGACGGGAGGCGGGCGTGGGGTCTGACCCACGGGCAGCTCCCGGTAACGTCGGTGCAGACACCACCTCTGTCACCACCTTCGTCACCAAGGATGTCTGGTTTCTAATATTAGATCATCCTGACTAATTTACTGTCCCGAGTCTGCAGACCTATTGAACTTTCCTATTCCTAACTCAAAGCAGAAGCGGTTTAGAAACTTCTAGCCGAGCAAGATGTCCACAGGCCCCTATGTCACCGGGTAGAAATGTTCGGCGGGGTTCCGCCCGATGGTACCGAAAAGCAAAGAAATGATGTGTGGAACGATCGCCGGCCTCAAAGCACAGTTCAAAGTCCTCTTAGGTCCTGTCTCCTGAGTGTAATTATCCAAAAAGAAAATAAAAATAAATGAGGGCTTTTAACGTACCAGGTGCCGAGGAGGGGCGGCCGTGCGTGCGCGGGGATGGGGGACACGCGGGGACTCTCCGCACTTTCCGCTCGATTTGCCGGAGGGGCTCAAGCTGCTCTGCCGAACAAAGCTTGCTAATTTTATAAAACTCACGTACTCGGGCATCAATCAGCGGAGCACGCAAGCGGATCGAAATCGAACACAAACAAAGACCTCAACTTATTGTAACATACCCCTGGCACGTTTTCAGCTGTCTTACGAAATTTTCTGCCGCTCTCAAGTAGCTTCTTTCTTTTTTTTTTTTTTAACCTTTTGCAAAAGTAGAAATTAACTGCGGAGTTCTGGAAATGCTGCACTTTGGCTTGGAGACATGACCCCGGGCACGTCGGTCCCCGTCAGGCAGACAGTGACCGTCTCCTCGGCTTCTCCAAGAGGGATCTGACCCCTGCCGTTCCCTCAGTTATTTGCATGCTAACATTTCATACGCGTTCTTAATGTTTCTGGAGAACCAGGCTGCTTAGCACGATACCTTACGGTGGCTATTTTTGTTTTGCGAAGGCTGCAAGCGAACCCCGCCGCGGTGAGGGAACCCTCCAACCCTGCGGTCGGTAGACAGGCTCCCGGGGGAGGCCCGGCCCGTCTCCACAACTCACCGGCGACAGCCGGCTTGCCCCGACGCATTCTCTACATTTAGACGATTTTGTGGGTTCCTGTCTGCTAGTGGGATTTTTTTTTATTACTTGTTGATGCAAACAGCAGGTTGCCTAAGAGCCTTGCCGGTTTTTTGGTTTTTTTTTTTGAAAGCAATTTCGTAGTTTCCTGGTAACCATTCAGTCATCTATTTCAACACCCCGATGTGACATAAAGGCAGGCCCGGCCCACGCGCTCCCCACACGGACGCACACCTTCCTCCCGGAGCGGTGGCTCGCTCGCTCGCGGGGCCGGGCCGGGGCCGGGGCCGGGCCGGGGCCGGGGCCTGGCAGGCGGGCGCTCCCCCGGGCAGGCCATGCATCCGCCCCGCCCGTCGCGGGCCCACAACCTGGAGATCCACAACAAGAACTGCTGCGTGTTCCGGGATGACTTCATCGCCAACGTCCTCCCGCCGGTGCTGGGGCTGGAGTTCGTGTTCGGGCTCGTGGGCAACGGCCTGGCCCTGTGGATCTTCTGCTTCCACCTCAAGTCCTGGAAATCCAGCCGGGTTTTCCTGTTCAACCTGGCCGTGGCCGACTTCCTCCTGATCATCTGCCTGCCGTTCCTCATGGACAACTACATGAGGGCGTGGGACTGGAAGTTCGGGGACGCGGCCTGCCGGCTGATGCTCTTCATGCTGGCCATGAACCGCCAGGGCAGCATCATCTTCCTCACCGTGGTGGCCGTGGACAGGTACTTCCGGGTGGTCCACCCCCACCACGCCCTCAACAAGATCTCCAACCGCACGGCCGCCGCGGTCTCCTGCCTCCTGTGGGCCGTGACCATCGGCCTGACCGCCCACCTGCTGTACAAGAAGATGCTGGTCCCCAACGGGGACGCCAACCTGTGCAGCAGCTTCAGCACGTGCCACGCCTTCCAGTGGCACGACGCCATGTTCCTCCTGGAGTTCTTCCTGCCGCTGGGCATCATCGGGTTCTGCTCCACGCGCGTCGTCTGGAGCCTGCGGCGCCGGCAGATGGACCGGCACGCCAAGATCAAGAGGGCCATCGGCTTCATCACGGTGGTGGCCGTGGTCTTCGTCGTCTGCTTCCTGCCCAGCGTGGCCGTGCGCATCCGCATCTTCTGGCTCCTGCACGCGGAGGGGACGGGGAACTGCGACATCTACCGCTCGGTGGACCTGGCCTTCTTCGTCACCCTCAGCTTCACCTACATGAACAGCATGCTGGACCCGCTGGTGTATTACTTCTCCAGCCCGTCCTTCCCCAACTTCTTCTCCGCCCTGATCCGCCGCTGCTTCCGCAAGAAGGCGCCGGAGGAGCGGGAGAATAACCGGAGCACGAGCGTCGAGCTCACGGGGGACCTGGGCGCGGCCAGGGGCGTCCCGGGCACCCCGATGGCCGACCCCGGCGAGCCCTGGAGCCCGTCGCATCTGACGGCAGCCTCTCGCTAAGCAGCCGAGCCGAGGAGGGAGGCCGTCCCCGAGAACCGAGATCCCCCCCGGGGCAGCGTGGCCGGCGCGGAGACGACCGGCCGGGGCCGGCGTCGGGCTGGGCCGGCGGCCTCCCGGAGCGCCCGGGTTCGGAGAACCCGGTTTAGGGGAGCCGGGCGGCGGAGGCGGACACCTCGGGGGAGCGGAGATGGAGCTTCTAGGCATGGGGACCCCGCCGCTCCCGCTGGGGCACTCGGGGCCGAAGACGGCAGAACCGCCCACGTTCCTGCCAAGGGGAGCGGGAGCCACGGGGACCCCGGCCAGGCCCGCACCCGGGTGCGGTTCACGGGCGTCTTCCCTTCACCTGCCTGAGACCTGGCGGGCTCTCGGCTCCCGGGGCCACACCTGGCCCGCGGGGGGCTCCGGCTGAGGAAATGGGGGCCCAGTGGCTGGAGGGGAGCTGCTGCTCTGGAGGGAGCCCCGGCGGCGAGCATCTCACGAGCCCTAGTCTCCTGGGTTCCCTGGGACCAACTGTCTTTCAGCCAAATTTTAGCGGAACCGGACTGGACAAAGAGACCCATGGACTTTGGTTAATATCCAAGTTCCCACTGGTGGTAAGAAGCGGATTATCCCCGAGAGGGACTGTTGTGCTACGAGAGGGGCCATGGCATCCGCTGGCGATGAATCCCTCTCCCTCCTGTTCACACTCACTGGGAGGCTGAGCATGAAAGAGGCTTCAGGGGAGAGAGCGGCTTCCCACCTCCGTTTGCTTTTGTCATTAAAAGGGAGATGCCGGTTCCCCGGTTCGCGGGGAGAGAGGCCTGCGGTCCGTTTGCTTGTGTTTCTGTGCCCGTAATAAACTTGGATGTGGGACGCGGAGTCTGGGGTTGCATGTGTCTGGGTGACAGTTCACAGAAACGGGGCTGCTTACTCAAGACGGGACCTTTGTGGGTTGTGAACTGTGTCCTGCCAAAAAGTAAAAACAAAAAATACCGTCTCATGTAACGTGAGGAACACCATGGATTTAGCTGAGACGGTTAAGTCAAAATTCCACACGCGCTGGGGCCAGGATGGGGCAGGGCGGGGGGGTTAATGAAAAAAAAAAAAAAACCCACCCAAAACATTCAGTTTGGAAGAGTGGCTACAGACAAGATCGCAAGAAGAGTTTACTTTGGTGAATATTGCTACTATTATTTGTGTATTTAAAAAAGGAATCGGGCCCCTGAGACCTGTATCCTCTTATTAACCAATGTCACCCCCCCAAAAAAACTAATAAAAGTTTAAAACATAAAATAAAAAAGGAATCGGGACGGGCTGGGGTTTTTACATAGAAGAGGGAAGAAAGAACTTCCTATGGGATAGTTTTGGTTCCCGGTTCTGGGGTGGAAAGGAGATGTCCTGCTTTGAGCTTGCGATGGGTCCCGGTTTCTGTTATGCTTTCATTTCCAGCTCCTGTCTCTCCTAGTTTATTTAGCAAGACGCGACTTGCTCCGAGGCTGTGACTTGGACACAGATAAGAAACGTAAATGCTCAGGCTCCCAGCCTCAGCTGGAGAGAAAGAACCGCAGGCAGCGAGACAGGGGAGGCCTTGCACTCAGGGTGCTCAGAGCCCTTGGCTTATCGGTTCTCCCATTGGCTCTTGGGGGAGACCCTCACAAGCAGCGGGAAAGTAGGGGCTCCCCAGCCTCCACCTGTGAGTCAGCGGGAGCCTCGCAGAGAGATTCACGTCTCTGCAGAGCTGTCAGCTCCCCTTGGGCCGAGCATTCGCTCATTCGTCACATTCGCTTTTGCAGAGTCAGCACCGGCGGCTGGGGAGGGAGGGGCGGCTGTTGGTGGAAAAAAACCCAGGCCCGAGGAGTAGACGAATGAATGGAAAGGGTGCTCCCCCCCCCATGAGTATTAGGGAGACGGGGAGGCAGGTGACAGGGGGAAAAAGGGAGGGGGGCTGGGGTGACCGGGAGGATCTCTATTGAAGAGTGATCTTCACCTGGCCGGCGTGTCTCAGTGGTTAGAGCGTCGGCCTGTGGACTGAAGGGTCCTGGGTTCGATTCCGGCCAAGGGAACGTCCTCGGGTTGCAGGCTCAATCCCCAGCCGTGGTTGGGGACCGTGCAAGAGGCAATCAATTGATGTGTCTCTCTCACATCGATGTTTCTCTCTGCCTCTCTCTGTCCCTCTCTCTCTCCCCCCTCCCTTCTACTCTCTCTGAAGAGCAATGGAAAAAATATCCTCGTGTGACGGTTAACAACAACAAGAAAAAGTGACCTTGACAGAGCCAACAATGCAGAAATCCCGGGGAGGGGCATCCTAGGCAGAGGCAGGGGTAAGTGCAAAGGCCCTGAGGTGAGACTCAGTTCGGCGCGTGTGGGCGCATTAGTGTCCTAGGGCCGCCGTGACAAAGTACCATGGGCTTGGCAGCTTCAAACAGCAAACACTTGCCCTCTTGGTTCAAATTCACTTCTTCAACTTGGAATTGAAATTGTTAGACGGTTGAGGCTGAGCTGGCAAACTTCCCCAGAAGGAAATTCTTTTTCCCCCCTCCTCACTGTCATGAGCCGATGCCTTCTTATCGTTGCTTAACTCAAGGTCCTTGTGGATGCAAATCACTAAAGTCAAGTTCCAAGGAGCCTAAGCAGAGAAAAATTAAAGATAAAAAAGAGAGGTGCCTGGCAGGTGTGGCTCAGCGGTTGAGCGTCGACCTAGAATCCAGGAGATCGCGGTTCGATTCCCGGTCAGGGCACAGGCCCGGGGGGTGGCCTGGATCCCCAGCAGGGGGCGGGCAGGAGGCAGCTGGTCAGTGACTCTCATCATTGATGTTTCTATCTCTCTCCCTTCCTTTCTCTGAAATAATATATATTTTTTAAAAAAGAGAGAGAGAGGAAAATCCTGGTGTGACCTCACAGAAACGGAGAGGAAATGAAGCCAGGCTTGGGCAGCCGCGGGAGACAAGCCCTCGGCCCTGCACCCCGGCCCTTAACCTTGAGCGTGGCCTAGCCCCCCAAACCTGTGTGTCTCGGGTCAGGCTCCCACAGGAGGGAATCTGATTGATCTCAAACCGCTCTTCGTGGCAGGGGCGAGACCACAGTCCTTCGGCAGCTGGGGAAAGGGTATTTTTAAACCACTGTTTGTGTAAAAACATGCTCCGTGGCAGGTGTTCCTCTGATAACATTTCAGATGGCCTTTTGTTTCATCAACCCAAACAGCACGCTTGGGCTCTTATCAGAGTCGATCTCAATTCTCGCACTTCTAACGTTTCTGCTGTGGCATAAAATCATGGCCCCAAGAGAGCGGAGAGGTGACCGTGGCATTGCTTCCCGAAGGTCGGCTGGTTACCGCGTAGGCCCCAGGCGCCTAAGACGGTGTCCAATCATCTTCCCGACACAAGGGTGGGGCAAAAGTAAGTTTACAGTTGTTCGTGTGGGAAATAATATCATTAATAAATAATACAAGAACAGATCTGTGCTTCCAGCACTCGCCACTGTAAGCCCACCCGTGCCCCGCCCTGTGTGTCTCAGTCGGCCAGTGGTTCTAGAGCTCGGCCGGAACACCCATAGGTGTTTATTTAAAACCACTTATCACCTATCAATCTGAACGGGGTTTCACACGAGGCCTGCGGTGCTGCACAGCAGAGAAATGCAACCGCGGGAAACATGGAAAAGCAGTGTGAAGGGCAGGTTGACTTTCCATAGGCAAACATTGCCCAACTGCTCCTCCTCTCCCCCCGTCTCCCCTTTGTTCAGTGGTGGGAACCAATCCCAGAATTCACTAACATGCCTATTTTTAAAAAACGGAATGAGAGAGAGAAAAAAATTACACTGTTCTCTGGGGCTCCCAGAGAGGCTGACATTTCAGACATGATTTCAAATATATATATATATATTTTAGATTTTTAAAAATTGATATTTAGAGAAAAGAGAAAGAGGGGTGGGGAGAGAGAAACATTAGCGTGAGAGGGAAACATCGATCGGCTGCCTCCTGCACGCCCCCTACCGGGGATCGAACCTGCAACCCCGGTATGTGCCCTGACCGGGAATCAAACCAGCAACCTTTCGGCACATGGGGCGATGCCCAACCAACTGAGTCACACCAGCCAGGGTCCAAAAATATATATATTTTAACAAAACTACTAAAATTATTAGAGTCAATCCAGGAAAGCACCTTTCTCAGTATTTTTATCTACTGTTATTGCTACTAACAGATAATTTTCACGTAAAGCTCTTAAGAATTGTCTTTCTAAAACAAAAACTGAATGATGCCTCTTTTCCTACCACAAAACCCTTTCATTATCAACAGAATCAAGTTCACACTCAGGGTGGCCTCTTGCCACCAGGCTACATGGTACCAACGTGGAATGGCAGAGGCAAAAGGGAATGAACTTTGGAATCAGACATCCCTGGGATGAAACCTGAGCTTCGCCACTCGCTGGCTCGGTGCCAGGGACACAGAGAAGACAAAAGAGCCCTAAGACCTTCTAGCTTTTGAAGCTCATGGTGTATTTTTTTCATTGAGATATAATTTACGTACTATAAAATTCACTTTTTTTTTTTGCCACTTACTTTATTGCCTATCTTGTGCAGGACACCAATCAGAAAGAATACATGCCCCCCTATGTTCACAGCAGCATTATTTACAACAGCCAAGATCTGGGAACAGCCCAAGTGCCCATCGGTAGATGAGAGGATAAAAAAGCTGTGGTGCGTTTACACCGCGGAATACTACGCAGCTGTGAAAAAGAAGGGTCTCTTACCCTTTGCGATAGATGGAGGGACCCGGAGCTATCTTAACCCAGCCTGGGAACTCAGGAGCTAGGGAAGAAAAATGGATATATTTGACTATGTAAACAGCAAAACGTTTTGTGTGACAAATGATACCCTAAATAAAGCAGCCAGCTCCAATGGTAGAGCCGGAGAAATATTTGTGATATAAATAACAGTCACCCGCCGCTGTTGAGGAACGTACTGTGTGCCGGGCACCACTGTGTTCACTGTGCAGGTACGAAGTCATTTACGTCCAGAACGACACTACAAAGCAAGGGTGACGGAGGTGACGATGATGATGATGACTTTGTAGGTGAGTCAACGGAGGCTTAACCAGGTTAACCGACTTGCTGAGGTCACACGGCCGGGCAGGAGCTGAGTTCCAACGTGACCTTTGGCCACCGGCCCCAGAGCCAGTGCTCTCAATCACTTATGAGCGATTCAGCCAGAGGCCAATGGACACTATATAAAGAGCTTTTACGAATTGACCTGAACAAGACAAACAACCAATGCAGAAGTGGACTTCGCCTATAAATAGACGGTCAACAGAGAGGCACAACCAAACCGCCAGCAAGCGTATGAAAGGACCGTCAAATTCAACAGTGGTCAGAAAAATGCCAAGGAAAGAAGCCATGGGACCTCGCTTTGCGTCCGTGAGATCGACACAGACCAGAGCAAGCGATTGACAGCAGATGTTGGCAAGGATATGGAGGAAAGGGCGCGCTCATGCATTCGGAGGTTTGCAGCCACTCGGAAAGCAATCTGGCAACATCTGTTACCATTGAAACTAAACATGCCCTTTGACCCATTAATCCCACTTCTGGGAATCTGTCCCAAAGAAATAAAAAGACCACTAATTAAAGATAAGGATGTTTATTGGAGCCTGTGTGTGTGTGTGTGTGTGTGTGTGTGTGTGGCAACAAAGCCAATGCCCATCCAAAGGAAAAGATGGAATGGATTATGCTATATCCACTCAACAAACCTTTTAATAAGATAAAGTCCATCAGGGTCGGCTGGCCCAAAGGGCTGGCAGGTGTGTGTGGAGGATCCAGCAGGTTTTATAAATCCCTGCAGGCTTTCTGCCTGAGGACGTTATGTTTGGAGCAGCTGAGCCCTTCTGTAGTGTGAGGAGGGAAGCAGGGTAAAGGATGGCTGAGCAGAAAGATGGAAAGAACCTGGGCTCTTGATTGCATCATCGGCAAGCTCTGGGAATGTGATCTCTGTACTTCTGATTATGAAAGAGGGTAAATGTCCTCTTTGCTGAAAACCATTTCTAGTGGGGTTTTCTGTTACGTGCAGCCAAAAGCACCCTAATGATACAGACTTCAAGGTTCTGAAAGAGGAAGGCAAAGGTGTTCTAGTTTGTAGGTAAATAGCTAATGAAGAATTGTGACTAGTTAATTCGCAGGGTTGAGCACGAATTGTGTGTGTGTTTGTGCATGTGTGTGTGTGTGTGTGATCCCCAAAGGAACCCCAGTCGCACCCTCCCTGTGTGTCTAGCCAGTCTTAGTATTTCCAAAAACAGGATGGACTTGCTTTAGGTGCAGTATTGACATAATTAGAGAGTTGTCGGCTCTGAGAACTACGGGCAGGATGGAGTCACAGGCCACACTGCTGTGTAGGGCTTCTCTTGGGATTTGAGAGCTTCATGATGAGCACGGAGATGCGACCAAACGTGGAAAAGTCACGCTCTCTCCGTGTGACACGTCGGGTCTACGCGGTGAAGGTGAGCACATCCCTCTTCAAAGTCGGGGTGACTTACCTGCGTCACTAGGCCGTGACTGGGAGAAAGCAGAGAGAGGGGAGGGGTTCTCTTTCCACCTCTCCTGTCCCTCGCTCCTCCGTGGTTCGGGAAAGTTCTGTCACGGCCGCCCTATAATATAGGTCCCTGCTCTACTCCACATAGACGAAGATTTCAGGAAAAGATAAGGCAGCTGGGTGGGGTTTTATAAGGACGGGAAAGGTTCGTAGCAGGGATTAATAACCCAAGTGCTGGATTTGATCTTGCTCTCACAGTATTTCTTGGCAGTTAGTCCTAAATCGTTGTGTAATGTGTAAGCTATGAGAGTAAATGACTTTAAGTCGCCTCGGTGAAAACCTGTTTTTCAGCGGATGGATCAAGGGACACAGATCCTTTATCTATGCTGATGAAGGTTGCAGGGACCTATGGGGAGGGAAGGGAGTTAAGATGATTCCTCCGAGACCGTCTACAGGGGCTGTGGAATGAGGCTCCTCTCTGTCTACGCATCTCCGTGGTGGTGTTTTTCCACTCGGCTGGGAGTTCATCAGAGTCAGTGGGTCTTGTCTAGAAAGAGGTGAGTTGTTTATCCCCGAAGTCTTGAGTCGCCCGGAATGTGAAGTATTTCCAAAACAATGAATAAATGGGCTAAAACAAAACAAAATACAAAATCCTGCTGACTTTCCCAAGGCTGCCGGGGTGAGGGCACCGAGTGAAACCTAAAGGACTGTCAACATCCTGGGGGTGGGGTGGGGGTGCCTGGGGGCCAGCTGCAAAGACAGAGAAATTTAACACTGTTCTCTGAGACTCGTCCCTCCAGGTTCTCTTATTTACTTTAAAATCTGTTCCTTTTTAGCTTTTCTACAGACTCAAGGGGATAAGAAAAACACACAGGTGGTTGGTTAAGGCGGCCCAGACCATGGGGCCCGGCAGAAGGGCTAGATTCTGGTTTAAAACACCTAAAAACCGGAAACCTCCGATTATCACGGAGGAAAACACTAAAAGAACACGCATTGTTTATGAATTAGAATCAGGGTTGGAAAAAAGTTAGACTTAGCCGTAAAAATCCAAAGGGGAGCCTCGGCTAGTGTGGCTCAGTGGTTGTTACCAGGAACGGGGGGGGGGGGGGGGGGGCGCTCAGGGCTGCCCGAAGCTGTGTCCAATTCAGCAGAGGCAGAGGCAGGTTGAATCGCCCAAGGCGCTTAGGGAGCCGCAACAAGACGGGCCTACAAGCATACAAAGCCTGTGTTCAGGAGCGGCCGAGGGGTCCCTTCCACCGGGAACAGGCCGGGGAGGGAGCGCAGCCGCGGGCAGTCCTGGAAGTCGTTCATTCTTCGGATCTTGGCGGCCTGGCGATGTCTCCAGAAGGCGGTATCTTAGCCCATTGTTCGCAGCTGCGCCACCTCCTTAATTGCTTCAGTCGGCGACCAAGGGCCTAGGAGAGAAGAGCTTAAGGAAAAACCCTTAAGTCCCTGCTCACGTAAGTATGTGCTCCACAATTTTATAAGTAATATAATTATATTTCAGATTGATTCAGGTGCTCAGTCTTTGGAAATTATTAAGTGGCCCTAAATCAGTTCGAGCGTCGGCCGGAGCACCAAAGGGTGGAAGGTTCGATTCCTGGTCAAGGGCATGTACCTGGGTTGCAGGTTTGATCCCGGGCCCATCGGGGCGTGTGAGGGAGGCAACCCACCGATGCTCTCACATCGATGTTTTCCTCCCTCCCTCCCTCCCTCCCTCCCTCCCTCCCTCCCTCCCTCCCTTCCACTCTCTCTAAAAATCAATGGAAAGATATCCTCAGGAAAGGATTAAAAAAAGAGAGAAGCAGCAGCACATGCTTTCGTATCATTTGATGAGTCAAGTTTTCCTAGATGTCCTGGCTCCATATGACCCAAAACATGAGCGACGACAGGGCACGTGACGTCACGGGGTGAGGGGAAGGGGAAGAAATTTTGTAAATAACCACTTCTCCTTTTGAGGTATGAAATATAGTGCGGGGCTGTGTCCTTTCAAGGCTTTAAAAGGAACCAAGTCTATATAAAGAACACTGGGGAAAAAGGAGCTGACCGCTTTGGTTCTGAGATAACTCAAGTCGTCCTGGTTCCTTGCGTGACCTCTCTGAATACGAGGAATGTCCTGCTGCCTCACACGGGTAAGCATATTCCTGTGAGACATTCCCTTAAGTAGTTCAAGGAACCTGGATACCGAATAAACATGGTAGGGAACGCCGGAGCCCTGGCCGGTGCGGCTCAGTTGGAGCATCGCCTGGTGCACCAGGAGGTCGCCGGCTCGATTCCCCGTCAGGGCACGTGCCTGGGCTTCAGGCTGATCCCCAGCAGGGGGCGTGCACGAGGCGGCCGACCTATGTTTCTCTCTTGCTCCCTCTCTCTGAAATCAATAAAGACATATTTAAGAAAAAAAAAAAAATGAACTACTGACACACAAAATAACATAGGTGAATCTTTTAATGTCAAACAATGAAGTCAGACTCTAGATCGGTCCATTTATAGGAAGTTAAAAACCATGGAAACACGTAGTAACCTGTGATAAAGGTCACCACAGCGGTTACCTTTGGGGAGAATGCACTCTGGGAAGGGGCGCGAGGTAAGTCGTCTGGGATCCTAGAACGTTCTGTCTTGATAAGTATTATGATACAATAGCATAAATATGTAAGGAGCTGTAACCACCGGCCCACACCTACGACACCAGCATTCACCAGGAAAAACCCTGCTGGTCACCCAAGCTCCTCCGTGGGCTTAGTCGGCGACTCCCAGCCGGACAGACGTGATCGCCAGAATTAATCAGTATTGTTCTTTCACTCAAAAAACGTGTCAAAAACTACCCGAGGGAGGATCCGATGTGTTGACAACAAACACAGCTTCCAGCCCCAGAGCAGCAGTATGGAAAAGACTGAATCTCCTACTAATAAAATCCCCGCCTCCAAGTCGACGGAATGGAAACCTAGCACCTCATTCAGAACAAGAGATGATGCAAGAATAGCCGTGAGCCATGAAAATTAGCGATAGCGCCTTCACTTAGTCGCTGCTAACTCCCCCTTTTCTCTGTGTGCAAGGAGGGGCTGCCGTTGGTTCGTGTGATCATGAAACATTCAAGGGAAAAGAACTACCCTGATCAGGGGTAGTCAACCCACCTACCTCGTACATATTTGTTCAGGGTCTACTACACGAGGCACTTCTGGGCGCTGGGGACAAAATGAACAGTGAGTTGACCGATAAGCCAACAGATAGTTTGGATGGACTGTGAAGGTCAATGTCCATGTCACAGCAGGTCACTGGGGGCGCAGGAGAGGCCGCCGAGGCTGGGCTGGTTGGGGAAGGCTGGTCAGAGGACAGGCGCCGAGCTACAGAGACGGGGGGCTGGATCTTGCAGGACGGTCCAAGCCACAGCAAGGGGGGGCGGGGAGCACGGAGCTGTGACGGGTCCAGCCTTCACACACAGTGCTTTTTGAAAACGGGACCCTGCACAGGGAAGGCCTTTGTGCAGGTCCGCTCAGGGGAGAGCCTTTTATAACCCATCTTCCCAGAGTGCGTCAGTCGGCAACCTGGGTTTTACGCTACATGAAATGGGGAGCCAATGAAAAGCGTGAGGCCAGGCACTGAGGACATCAGGCTTTCATTTTAAAAAAAACATACTCAGGCAATAGTACGGAGACAAGAGTGGAGTAATTAAAAAATAAAACAAGGCTAATAAAAATAGTGTGATAAATATAACAGACCCGGCTAACTGCATACTTGAATGTCAGATGACCTTATCCTAAAAGAAATTCAAATACATTTTATGTTTCAAAACTTGACTTCTCTGGCACACTGGAGGCCAACCCTTTGCTTCTGAGAATTGTATTCGGATCAAGGACGTGGTGTTGGGGCTGGGAAAGGGCTGTTTTAGCTGTGCTTGAGTCAGTCCGGCAGCCGGCTCTTTCTTATTTGTAACATTCTAGTGCCACCCCTTGACCCTTCCGTCTCCTTGCACGTTTGTGCCCAAGGATACAAGTAAGGGCTGTGCTTGCAATGCCGGCCTTACAGTTGGGTCACATAAGTCTCAAAGAAATGCAAACCTAAGTAGTAAGATACCACTGTCACCTACGGGATAAGCAGGAAGCTTTTAAAGGGTCGCTCGGCATGGGAGATGGATGCAGGCGAGCAGGCGCTCGTTCGCCCGGGGCAGGGATGGACGTTTGCCGAGGCCTGCGATGCACGCGCGTGACGACTTGCACCGAGAGCCTTCAACACGGCCTTTCTTCCTTCTAATCTGGTCAGTCCGTTCCTCGGAGTACATCTTAAGGAAATAATTGCAAATGTGGGAAAAGCTTTGTGCAAAATGCTGCTGCATCCTATGTAAGTGTCCCAAAGAGAGCAGGGGAAGGACCACTCAGGCTTCGGGAAGTTCTGCAACGAGCCCTGGAGCACGCGACGCGCTCGGCTAGTCCGGGGTGCAGCCAGAATTCAAACCCAGACTTCTTTTATTCCAAAACCCATGTTTTCAGTCACAATCTGGTATAGAAACGATGTTTTCTCAACTGACAAAACAAGCAAACGAATCGTAGCAACGCCAAGTTATTCACAAGCACAGCAAACGATGACGAGGGTGGAGTAAGAGCTACGGTGTTGGCGTGCGCGTGGAGGCCTCTGCCCGCTTTCGGCGCCTCACTGCCCTCCTGGCCAGCCTCCCGCTCCCGGCCTTCCAGCCCGCACACCGCACGCCCGACTCCTGGCCAGAGGCTTCTGCTCGGCCCTGCCCTTTCCTGGCGCTGGCATGAGAAGGAGAGGTTGGAGAAAGCACGGAGGCACTTCTTTTCTCTTTCGGTGGCGGCGTGGCAGAGGCAGCCGCAGGGAAGGATGCCCGCGGGCGCTGCGGGCGGCGGTGGTGGAGAGGGGGCAGCAGACCAGGGCGGAGGAGACTCGGCCTCTGGGGGGAGCAGCGGGGGCTCCACCAGCTCTGCTGTGAATCCGGCTGGAGGCTCCAACCCAGAGGCAGGAAGGAGCAGCTCCCTGACCTTAGACCAACAGCCTTTCCCCCTTTTTCCTCCCAAGCCACCCCATCTCCTTTTTGCCTCTCGGTTCTTTTAATACCTTTAAAACCAATTCCCGGCACTCAATCCATCTCCACGTGAATTACCCAGAGAGTTTTCTATTTTTCTGTCTGGCCACTGACGGACACACGCTGCAGCAAAGACAATATACATGTTTACTACAATACCATCAAAAAGAAGGACATTCTTATTTTTATAGGAGGAAGACATTGGCTATAAGTAGTTGCTTTTCTTCTGGTGGGGGAAGAAGCAAAATATTTTTGTATTTTGTTTCCTTTATATATGGTACAAAAAAAAAAATGACAGTCTCTATAAGTTACAGTTATACAACTAGCAAATAAAAGATTTATTAACATAGGATATGAGTTTTTTATGGGACAATCGGGCTACCAAGTGTCTTAGTTATCACTTGTCAAAGGACATTTGACAACAGCTATAACACAGAGACTGCACGATTTAAAAACCATAATAAATAGGGTCGGTTAATAGCGGGCTCCAAATGTCCTCTTGTGCTCCCAGAAAAAGGTCTGATGATTTACTAGGATCCATTTAGAAACACCTAAATGGGAAGAAACACAGAAGTATCTTCATGAGTGTCATTTAGTGTTTTTTCCTGAAATTTTTTTTTTTTTTTTTACAATTGCAAATTCCTCTTTTTTCCATAGTGGACATCTATGTTTTAGGGAGCTAAGAAAGGAGAAGTAGCCCGGCCAGCGTGGCTGAGCAGCTGAACATTGACCTAGGATCCAGGAGATCGTGGTTTGATTCCCGGTCAGGGCACATGCCCGGGTTGCGGGCTTGATCCCCAGCACGGGGCATGCAGGAGGCAGCTGATGAATGACTCTCATCATTGATGTTTCTCTCTCTCTCTTCCTCTCCCTTCCTCTCTCTGAAGTCAATAAAAACATATTAAAAAATAAAAAACAAAAACCGCTTGACACAGAGCTGAGAGGAGGACCATGGCCTCTTCCTTTCTGGCTGGGGACTCACACACACACAAAAAAACAGAGAAATATACGCAGTCCCACGTGAAAATGCGCTGCTCTCTAGAACAAGTCTGGCTCAATGTCAGGACCCTGGAAATAAGAGATGGCTGCAGGCAGCGTTACCTTCAGGATCTCACAGGGAGCCGCATCTGCCGGCACAGGCGTCCCACGGTGCTTAGAGTACTCAGTGACAAAGACGGAGGCTTCATCTAAACTGTGGTATTGAAGGAAAAAGAATGGCGTGAGGACACTCTCAGGGCGACAACTACGCTCACTAGCTGGACTGCGGTGCCAGCATTACAGGGTTAGACACTTTCAAAATTCATCAGGCTGCACCCCTGAAATATGTGCAGCCGGTTCTACATAGATTATACCCCAGAAAGATAACACTTGTGCCCAGATGACAACATGAGATTATGGCTGGATCACAGTGACAAACAAGCAGACCGCTGACCTCTGGGTGCCTGCAGCAATGTTACAGTGTAACATTCGGAGCCTTTCATTGCAACCAAATAGCTCTGTAACTGATATCTTCCTCCAAAATAAAGATACATCTTAAGGAAATTGTATAGTGCTTTTTTAAATTCACATACCTTAATTCTTTTGCCAAATAGGTCACCAGGTCAGTGACGTTGCTAGTGTTCATCATGTGCAGCTTCAACACTTGAAAGTATTTTGTCTTCACCAAAACCCCAAAGTCCTTCTTATTTATGATATTATTCAGAACCAGGTTTCGAATCTGCAGAATGACAGGTGGTGTCATATTAAAAATGTGTTTGATGCCAAGTTCTATTCAATACTGGAATGTTTGTGACAGTCAGGAGTTAGGCCATCTCGTTGTAGCTAAGCTAAGCCTCCTTTCGGGGGGTGGGGAGGAAGAGGCCCATTGCAACACTGTGTAGAGTAAATGAGTAAAAGGTAATTGTTGTTAAGCACTTTAGGATTTTTTTTTATGAGCATAGCAATAATAAGACAGCCAGAGTCCCTGCTTTTTTTAAAAAAAATTATAAGTTTTAATAAAAGCAAAATAACTGTACATATTAACAAAGAGACTGAGGTAGTAATTTTCTGCTTCATCTTGGTTTGGGGGAAATGATTACCTTCTAATACCTAACTTTTCACAGCAAAAGGAGATGGGATTTTCTCTTACTTGATGTGAAAACCCCGCCAACTGGCCAGTATTCATATGTTCTTCTAACTGCTGCAAGATGATCTGAGGATCACACGAGTTCAGAAAGTTCTAGAGAAACAAAAACATAATTAACGGAAAAGGGTAATTACTACGAATTCCTGTCAAATCTGTAAGGTTTTAATTTTTGAATCTGAAATGTCTTAAAGGATTTCTATTACAGGAAAAAAGGCCTTGGTCAACAAAAATTTATTGACATAAGAAAAAAAGGCAGTTTACAAAAAATACCCATGCCAACAGCAAGAGCTGTTTAGTGAGCATTTTGTGGTTCTAAGTGCCAAAAGGAGTCTATTTAGACACTAAAACTTTGAAAAGCGGCAACGGATGAGCTTATAAATAGAACAGAGCAGCTTCAGCGATGAGCACAGCTTTGAGACATGAAACAAACAGAACCAATGAGAAATAAAAACCTGTGTGTTCGTTCTCACGGATCTCTGTCTACTGGCTTCACTACCTTTGGGGAAATAACCGAAACATCTCCAAATGCTTTGTTCTACTAGTTCTGTATTATAGAGGGAGGGAGTTAGTTTTTAAAGCCCTGTCCTCAGAATGCTGTGGCTCCCACACCCAAGACCCGACTCTCTCCTCTCTCCTATCTCTCCCCTCCGATCCCTAAGTCGAGCTGCCTTCCTCCAGGCCTCTCCCTCTAGTTCATCTTCATTCACTGCTACCACCCTACACTGGGGAGGGATCCCCTCAAGCTATCCCAGCCTCTCCACAAGGCTGCTGTGCGTGGATTAAGAGAGATAACAGCCTCCCCAGTTTCCTTTCTCAACACCTCTCTCCTCTGTTCAAGCTGACGTGGATTATTCCTTCTGAAATATTCTCTGATCATTTCTCTGTACTCTTCTGGGAAAATTCACTGTTCCTCACTGACGAAGATGCGCTCTCAAGGCACCCCTCAGACTAGCCTCAGTCCCTCTTCCGTCTCACCCTCCCGCGAAGCCTCCCACAACCCCCGTATTGCCCATACTGATGTAACCCTGCTTTGCAGGTTTGGGCAAAAGAAAATGCAGCCTTTCTCAGGAGACATGCAATATGAGACCTTCCGTTTTTCTGGCAGCCCCGGAGGGATGGTTTCCAAGATACCTTAATCTGCTGGTGTCTTTTTTCCGAGTGGGGCATGAGCATGAGACAGGCTAATGCAAACGCCGGGAGCTCTAACTGGACATACTGCCTGGCGACTCCAATCATGTCGAGATCACCCGAAACCGGACATCTTCGAGAGAGCACACGGTCAGTCACTAGATGATACTGCCAGAGGCCCTCGATTCCAGTTTCCCACAGTTGTTAGTTGCCTATGCTTTCAACAATTTTAAACATTATGAGTAACTCTTCTACGGCACTCTTCCCGGAATAAAAGGATCTACCTACAGGAACACAGCCGCTGGCTGCTGCTATGAGTACGCCTGAAAGCCTCCACACGCCCAAAGACAAATCCTCAGAACACTCACAATCTGTGAGAGGCACGGTGTCCCTCAGGGTAGTCACAGAGGGCACTCTATACTGACATTCAAAGTGGGGGTCATCTGAATATCCATTTACGAGCTGTACCTCACGTGGAGAGTAGACATTAGGAAAATAAGATATTTCATTTCAAAAACAAGTGGTATGCCTTCCTTCCCAAGAAAAAGGAATTACTCACAAGAGATGTTTATTAAAAAGGAATTTGAGAGGCAGTAACTTGGATTTTTTTTGAGGGGTAGGAAAACAAATATTTTACTTACTCGAGAACAGCAATGAGACTTTCACAACAATCTGATAACTGGCTGGGGCTTAAAGGGCAAGAGGCTGAAATAAAAAACAACGAAAGCGTGTATTATACACACACAGCCGTAAGGTGCTGCTGTCAATGGCCCAGAGGAGAGGACCTACCTGAAAGGAGGGGTATCTGCACCACCCGCTGCCAGGCCTTGCTGAAGTAGGGAACCTGTGGGGATGAGCATATTACAGAGCTCACGCCTGGGCTATCAGCAGCTCTTTATTTTACAGCCATAAGATATATACAAAAGCTTATGTGCTAGGTGCTAAAACCAAAGTCCTAAGTTGACATCTCTGTGTTTGACGTGATTAGATTCTAGGATAATTTTCAGCAGCCCCTAACCGGGTCGCTCAGTTGGTTAGAGCATCGTCTGGATACACCAAAGTTGCAGGTTCAATCCCCAGTCAGGGCACATACAAGAATCAACCAATGATGCATAAGAAAGTGGAACAACAAATCGATGTTTCTCTCTCTCTCAAATAAATTTTAAAAACCCCCACTTAACTGTACATTTTAAAAGGGTGAATTTTACATGTGTGAATTATATTTTAATTAAAAAAAAAAAAAAAGAAATCTGTGCTGGGCCAGGAATGGAACTGGTGACCTCCCAGTGCATGGACGACACTCGACCAACTGAGCCACACCGGCCACGGCAGTCCTGTTCTTTACTAAGGAGACGATCACTAACCCAATGTGCCCAGCTACCACAAGGCCAGAGAGTATAAACACTAAATTCTATAAAACTTACTTAAAAAAACAAAACTCCATACCTGCCACAAAGAATGGATACTAGAAATGGCTGTTAAAACTTTCCTTAGGTAAAGGATCTGTGGGAAAAAAAATAAAGAAAAAAACATTCCAAAGATCACCAAAATAGAAAATTTCCACATGAAGTATCGGATTCTTTTGAAAGGAATATCAGTTGAATTTATCTCCCCTGAGACCTGCTGAAGCAGTTCACTCACAAACTCCCAAATATCAAGAGGCCGGGGAACCCAGCCCTCCACTCGTTTCCTGTGAGATCTGTGTCATTTTTCGAGTCTGCATTTTCTCTGGCCTCACACTAACTCCTTCAAGTCTGGCCTGAACCCAGCAAAAACGAGCGCTTTAACCTACACATACCGCAGCCCAGGGCGCCGAGTCTTACCATGTTGAAGCCAAGCAGCTTTTGCAGGAGTCCGTTCCACAGCTGCAGATCATAGATTTTGTATTCTAAACAGAGCTCGGTCACCAATCTTACTGCCTAAAGCAGGGGGGGAAAAATTGTACTGCTTTAAGGCACCAGACAATTAGACCACCTCTGGGAAAGGCATGCATCCCGCCCTGGGCTCCAAAGGCCTAGAGACTAAATCCCCAACAACAGCCAGGAGGAAGTGGAACTACACCCCTCCCAACCTAGGAACCTCTCTCCTCCTGTCCAGGCGAGGACAGGCGGGCCTTGGGGAGGATTAGAGACCTGCCCTCTCTCCTAGACAGGGACGGCCTTAGGCCTTCAGGAAGAGAGGGAAGGGGACTCCCAAATTGCCTTGTCATCCACTGGGACAGGCATGAACCAGGAGATCGAGGTTTGATTCCCGGTCAGGGCACAGGCCTGGGTTTGGGCTTGTTCCCCAGCAGGGGGCGTGCAGAAGGCAGCCGATCAATGTCTCTCATGATTGATGTTTCTCTCTCTCTCCCTCTCCAATCAATAAAAACATATTAAAGAAAAAAAAAAAAAAGGACAGAAGAGGGCCTCACAGCCACAGACCTACTCGGGAATAAAGTCCCCCGGTTTTCTCCTTCGGGCACCCGAGGAGCAGCAGCAGCTGAGCAAACGGAGGTAGCAGCCCCACCCTTGGATGACTCGGGTACATACCATGGACTCGTGGCTGTGGTTTTTCCAAAGACCCTTAATCATTCCTTCCTTAGGGCTGTTGCAGAACAATTCATATGTGATGGGGATATTCAAAGTCTCAAAAGATGCCAGGAAAGTTATACATTTCAGATAAGACCTGGAAACAGAGGCATTTACGGAAAAGGTCTCATGGGCCGCGTTTACACTTAAAAAAATGAAATAAAAGCCACCCTACGGGTAAACATAGGCCTGTTTGTTTTTAAATGCCTGTTTAAGGCTTCTAAATATATTCACCGAGTATAATATTAGAAAGAAATCAATCTGAGCAAGACGTCAGTGTCCAACATCTCCCAGGAACGAAGGAAACAAGATGTTCTCCAAGGCCTATTTCCCTGCTGCCAAATGTCCAGGACTGGGGGCTCCATCTCCGCGGCCACCCTAACGCACTCTCAGGAACCAAGGGCTGTGCAGGTTATCCTTCCAAACAAAGACCTGTCACCTGTTTCTTAGTACAGTTTTAAAAATTCTACTCACTTGACGTCTTCGATGGGTTTTTTGAAGAGAGACTCTATGGTTTCCTTGTCAGCCAGGTAGAGGAGACACTGAAGGGCCCGTGTTCTGTGGGCAAAGGTCAACTGACGCATATCCAACGTCTGTAAAACCAAAGAAGGTTTGGAGGGTTGTGTGCCTGCGTGCTGTGCCTGGGTTAAAGCTTGGGCAACATAAGCAACATCATTTAAAAAAAAATTAAAATCAATCTCTGCTCTGGGCGAGTCAGTGGTTTGCAAAGTGTGGTCCATGGAACCCTGAGGAGTGTTCCTCAAACTCTTTCAGGGGGGAAAGGTCAAAACTGTTTTCCTAGTAACACGGCTGGTTCAGCTCAAGGCAGGAACCCGCCACCGTGGCAGCAGCCGCTGGATTCTCCACAGCCCAGCCTTCGCAGTATCGAAAGCAAGCGATGGCCCCTGCTTAAGAAGGTTCTTGGTGAAACAGTAGAAATTAATTTTATAAACCTCGACTCTTGAATATATTAATAAGGGTTCACATTTGAATACATATTAATGTTAGTTAGTGAAAATGTACTCATCAATGGGAGGCGTGTGTAGAGCATGCTTTTCCGTATGATGGTTTTTTCAGGGGAAAGCGCTTGTACTGTGAGCTGAAGGAGCCACTTTTCCTGGAACACCATTCTTACCTGGAAAGATGACTGATGTGCTTGGGGAAAAGGGGATATTTTCCCCTTGCTGTCAAGGACGTGCCCTCAGCACCGCAGACCTCCTCCCTTCCCTTCTACCTACACCTTCCTCTCCCTGGGCTCCAGCCGCCTTGGAATATTTCTAGATGCACAAGCCAGAAAGCAAAGAGGCTGGGCTGCCTTTAGGGAAGGGACAAGGGATGGTTTGGTCCAGGTGAATCTTAGTGGCATGAATGGAGGGGAAAGACAGGTTACACAGGGCCCTGAGGCCAGGGTGGAGGCTTCTCTGGTTGGCCCCTTGCTCTGAGGAATGCTGACCAACTGGGGAGTTGGTAACTGTGAGTTAGATAACCCATGGGAACTGGCACACCATTCAGCTGGCTAAATGGGATGTGACCGGAGCCAAAGTGAGACATGCTTCGGGTAAGTACACAAGTGAGCAGTATCTTAATCATGTTAGTGATATCGAGCATGGAAAATATGCAGGAAAAAACAGTAAGCTGAGATGCAGACATGAGTCCTGACTAAGTTCCGAGGACTTACAGTTGTAGCTGATGTTGCGAAGATAAACAGCATTCTTGAACTATAGTCAATCGGACGAGACAGGAGGAGATACAGGACCCTGGAAAAAAAATTTTAAGTTTAGTGATAGATTACCACTGTCCACAGAGAAAGTCATTAGACCTCAAGGGTTATGGGTCAAGGACATTTTTGCTTTCCCTTTTATCTAAAGACCATAATGAATTCAATAAACACAGTCTTCTCATCTATGAAATGGCTAGTCGATCTCTGACCATTTAAATTCTCTCCATTTAAGAAATTAGTATGAATAATAGCTGCAAAGTGCATTGAACACTATGCATGGACAATTCTGTTTTCATTTCACAGGACATTTCAACCTGTGGACTTGGGGTTGAATGGCCCCCTCCAGAGAAGGAAGGGCAAGAGGGACCAGGGGGTGGTGGAGCTTTCTATGGGAAAAGACTGGAAGTTATGAAACTGGCATGAAGGAAAAATCCCTTTTGGAGTTTGTTTCTTGGGACACTCTCTGTTTGAATTGTTTCCCTCTAAGACTTCCCTGTGGCTGACTCATTACCTCGTGCTTAGCCAAAGGTGCCCCTGCCCACAACACTATGCAAGGACCAGGTGAAGTCCAGAGGGAAGGAGGCCATGGAGGCGGTGGTAGGCCAGCTCTGTCCAAATCAGGAGAAATTCTCCCCTTCGGTTTGTCTTTCCACTTCGTCTCTCAGATCTCCGGGACTGAGGCAGGGCTTCACGAGCGACTTGACCTACTTCTGGCCGAGACCAGGAATGGCACGAAGCTGGCCTGCGAGCCACCACTCCCTCTCCCACGCCCAGGCCACGCACCACTAATGGATTACCACATTCTCTCTGATTTGGGCCCAGATAGTCTTCTCAGGACGTTGTGACCAATCAGATTCAGCACACTGGACGAGCCCGATGTGCCTTCTTTGGTCTCAGGTTGGCAGGGAGAAGAAATCCTGGTCACCAGGGGGAGAGGGCGGAAAGGGGTCTGGGGCCAAGCTCTCAGCTGAGGAAAGATCTCCTTTGCTTGAGGTGAGCTCTCTGCTAAAGACATTCTCAGTGCCCTCAACACTCTGGTAGGAACTCACTGAGGGCTCAGAAATCCTGAATCTTGGCTGCTGCTTATTTATTCCTGGGGATACTTATGTCTGCTCACAGCAACACATCAAAGAATTGATTCTTCTCAGAGACTCTGGTCCACGTTAGATCAAGAATATATTTTCAAAACCGACCTCCGACACGTTTACCAGTAAGATTCCTACCGGGCAGCAGGGTACAGACAAGTGTAAGGAGAGAGAGAGTTACCTTCGTAGTGCTTCATCTTCTTGAAGTTCGAATATTTCTGATGGGTTCTTTGAAAAAGTGAGGAGAGAAAAAAAAAAAGTAAAAACTCAAGTCATGTTTGTTGATCTAGACAAAGTTATGAAAACTTATTAGATGGAAAACTCAATATAAAAGACTGCTCACACACAAGAAATTACAGTACGACTCATTACTTTAAGATTTCTGCTTAGGAAATGGGCTCATTCAGTTGAGAAATAATTACTGAGCCTGGCCGGGTGTGGCTCAGCGGTTGAGCGTCGACCTAGGATCTAGGCGATCGGGGCTCGATTCCTGGTCAGGGCACATGCCCGGGTTGTGGGCTCGATCAATGACTCTCTCATCATTGATGTTTCTGTCTCTCTCTCTCCCTCTCCTTTCCTCTGTCTGAAATCAATAAAAATATATTAAAAAAAAAAAAAAATTACTGAGCCTTGTTCTTAGGAAACATACTTACAACTATTGAAGGGTAAGAGGGGCATGACATACGCGATTTACCCTCAAGTGGTTCAGACAGATCTCATGACTATACGTATCACAAGGAGAGTATTAAAGCAAATATGGCCAAACCTTAACCACTGATGGAGTCGGGTGAAGGGTAGACAGGAATTACTATTATTGTTCCTAAATATGTTTTTATTGATTTGAGAGAGGAAGGGAGAGGGAGACAGAGAAACATCAATGATGAGTCACTGATCGGCTGCCTCCTGCACGCCCCCTGCTGGGGATCGAGCAGCAACCTGGGCCTGTGTCCTGACTGGGAATCGGACTGCAACCTCCTGGTTCATAGGTCGACGCTCAACCACTGAGCCACGCCGGCCGGGCAGGAATTCTTTTATAGTATCCCGACTTTTCTGTATGTTTAAAATTACTTCAAAATAAAAAGTCATTCCCATGAATCTGAGTGTAAGAACAGGCTACTGCTTTTACACAGGTATTTGCCTGGAATCACCAATGAAAAGGTAAAACAGCTGCAAAACACTATTTAAGCCAAAAAGAAAAAACTTTGCTAAAACTCAGACGATAGTAGAAGGTATGAAACGGAACAGAGGTTCCTTCTTTACGGTTCCGTGCTCCTAACAGGTAAGAGGTACTCTGGAGAACACGCTCACCTCTCCGGGCTTTGCAGACGGGCACAGCCATTTTTCCAGCAGCATGTCCCAAAGCTTTTCCAAATTAATTTCATTGACTTCGGCTATTTCTTTAGCAGCTGCGTGAATATCTAAGATATTCAAGAGGTAAAGAGTTAAAGAGAGAAAAGTCCATGTGCTCAATGCAAGACGACTGGGAATCAAAGTGGCGGCTCTCCCGGGACAGGGATGAGCAGGGTCTGCCCTCACCGGGACCGTCTCTGCCGGACGCGCTCTGAATCCTGCGGTCGATGCTGGGGTGCTCGTACAGGCTGGCAATGAGGTATGCGGGCTTCCCGATCACTCTGAGGTACTCTGCCGTGTTCAGCTTGTGGGCTATGAGCACGGCCTCCGTGCCCGAGCGCCGGTACTGCACATGCAGCTTCTTCAGCAAAGCCTCGGCTTTCTCACGCGTTTCATCCTATAAAAAAGTCCCGCGCACAGGGGACGCTCACTCTCCAAGGCTCGAGGGGGGCACAGAACCCACCCTTCGTTTTTCACACTGAGTTTAATTTTTTTTTTTTTAAACCCTCACCCGAGGATATTTTTTCCGTTGATTTTCAGAGAGACACCCCGATGGGTTGCCTCCCACACGAACCCCAAAAGGGACCGGGGATCAAACCTGCAACTCAGGTTCGTGCCCTTGACCGGAATCAAAGCCGAGACCCTTTGGTGCATGGGCCGATGCTAGGGCTAGAATCCATCTTTATCAATCAATGGAGGGCCCTGCCTTAGTGACATCACTAAGGATCCCACACGAAGGCAGAGTTTTGTTTCTCCATTTCAGGCATCCAGTCCAGACACACCTTAGGTGGGATATTCTGTAGCCATCTCTCGGCTAAATACAGGCAGAATTTCAAACTGGACATCTTGAAGGAACCTAAAAATACCAAGTAGGGACTGATAAGCAAATCTTAATCCTTTCAAGACCATGTATTCTAGTCGAATTTGCAAGTTGACATATTTTTTTAAATTATAAAAATGTCTACCCGTAGTAAAGAACAATTTAAACAGGACAAAAAAACACAAATTAGGAAGCAAGCCCAGAGGCCCCTCCTTCAGCCTCCATTCCTACTCCCTAGAGTCTCATGTTCCTCCAGAAATTTCCTCTGTGTGCACATTTTAACCTTAATGGGGTGAGATCCTACACGTAGTACGATTTGCTGTTCTCACTTAATATACATCTTGGGCATCTTTCCAAAAATCAGCTACATAGTATTCCGTTCTATGAATATGCTCTATTTTTAAAACCAGTTCCTGGCCAATGAACATTAAAAAAACACACAAAAAACTTCAACTTTCGTTACAATGAAAACCATGGCAACGAGTGCGCGTGTTTGTGGACTCGTCTGTGTGGGAACATCAGAGGGTTCATTATTGGACGTGTGATTGGCTACTGGGATGAAAGCATCAATTTCTATTCCCTCCGTCAGGGTGGGGCCTACATTCCCACCCGCTGAGCAAGCAGAAAGGAGTTTTGCTTACTTGCCTGGGGCCATTTTAGCCCTCAGCAGTAAAACCAGTGAAGGCAGAGGGCACATGCCTTTCTGAACTGTCCTAATGCTTCTCCTTAAAGCCATGAAAGTGTTCTCTCTCTTTTTTTTTATTACAAGTTCACAAAGCAACCCAGCTGACCGTTTTCAGGGCAGTCAGGGGAAAAGTCCGTACCTTCGGGGATATCCTGGGCAAGGCTGATGGCAATCGCCACAGCCCACTCGGGGTTGACTATGGACAACAGGTAGGACTCGATGGTCTGGGTGATCCTCGTTATTTCCTTGTTAATCAGGGTGGAGGACTTGGCTTGTGGTAGCTTCACCAGTTTGGGCTTCAGTTTTTTTTCAAAGACGTGCTTGGCGGTAGACACATACAGAGTGTCCAGAGAGAACTTCAAAGAGAAAAGCAAAGCCAAGGCTGACTGATAGGTGAAAGCAGCACGCAGCGCTCTGCAAGGGACGCGAGTTAATTCAAGGATGAGGAAACATCTTGCAAAGCTCCCACCTATTACCTTCATCAGCTTGGAAATCAAGAGCAGTGTTGGGAAGGACTCCTCGCTGAGTTCCGTGGCTGGAGAGCAAACGAAGTCGATATGATTTGCTTAAGGAGAGGATTTTGGAGACTCAGTAACATTCATGAGACGTTCAAGAACTTACATAGAATTTTCCAGAAGTTCTGGGCTGTGCCAAAAAATATCAGGTGGAAAGGCAGCCTGGTCTGGGCGGCGGACGGCAGCGTGATCACGTGCTCCAGCATGTACTGGTACTCCAGGTCCACCGGCGGGGAGAGTCTCCTGTAGGACTTCAGGTGCTTCAGCAGACTCAGCGCCTGCGTTAGAAGAAAACGTTTTCCTGAGGCTACATCGATCCTGCGTGTTTCTGAATCACCTAACTCTACGCTATCCTAGGTTTCCATTTCTGAGACAGTGCTGTTTCCATCAAGATGACCAAAACTTTCTAGTTTTACCTTTTTAAAAAAATATATCTTTATTGATTTTAGAGAGAAGACGGGAGAGAGAGAGAGAAACATCAATGATGAGAGAGTCACTGATTGGCTGCCTCCTGCACGCCCCCTACTGGGGGTCGAGCCCACAACCCAGGCATGTGCCCTGACTGGGAATCAAACCCCGATCTCCTGGATCCTAGGTTGATGCTCGACTGCTGAGCTACACCGGCCTGGCTGCAGTTTTACCTTTTAATGTTACTCTTCTAAACTGTAACTGATGTGGTCACTAAAGAAATTATCCAGTGGAGCCCTGTGGGTGGTGGGATGTGGAAGCAAGGGTCTGGCAGTTCCCTATGCCCCCTTCAGCTAGTTTGAGAGCTGTCTCCAAAATATTTGATCTCGTTTTTAAATACAGAGGCAGTAGATCTAAAACTTATCTTCTGTGTCCTTTACTTTACTTCAGTTTTTGTATCTTATATTTTTCCTGGCTTGTACAAATAACGTTTGGAATCAACCCATTTTAACTTTTAAAATCCAATTAAAAAAGAAAACATAAAAGTTACTATGACCAAAATTCAGAAAAAACTAAGAAGTTACTGAAAGTACTGAAATAGGATTGAGTGAGGCCCAGACCTACCTACTAACAGAAAAAGACGAGTGGGATGTGGGCACCACAAACATTTTCATCCCCCGGGTGACAAATAATTTTGCCTTAATTTCTCCGAGTCAGTCTGTTAATGGTTTCATAGTCTTAGACTTAAACTGCCTCAGTAGAGCAAAAACTGGATTAAGATAAATGATAAAATATGGAGAGCGAGGAAACCCTTCTTACTTCGGAATCCCTTTTAAAGAAAAGGAACCAGAATAGAATGTGGAGTTTCAGGGGAGCCCAAAGATGTCGGGAAAGACACTGCATAACTAATTTTTTAAACATCCAAATAAAAACAAAAAGGTAACTAAACAACATATTTGCTATACCTGATTAATATTAATGTTGGTTATTTTCTCGTCAGCTCTTTCAATAACTTTCAGGACAATTTCGACCATTTCATAATCGTAGGGGTCCAACTGTATAAAACCAAAAATATGTGAGAATTTGATAAGATGGTGCCAGGCTGGTAGACGGTTTAATTCAGTTATGTTCCTCTGTATGGAGGTTACGAATACAAAATCTCAGAGCATTGCAATGTTATTTTTTAAAAAAACAACAGCATTTTCTCATGTCTAAAATTAGTTCTATTAGGATAAACACACACGCTTTAAAATGTCTCAAAAGTCATTTTTTTAAAAAGCTGGATAAGGCAATATTGTTTTAATAAAGATGTTCTTATAGTACTAAAACCCTACAAAAGATAAACGTATTAAAATTTCATAATTTTGTAAGGTTTTAAAATTAAAATTCTACTTCTTCCATTTGTGATGGGAAAATTGGAACAGGAGGAACTGACCATTTCTTGGAAGTGACATAACTAAGGGTGTGGCCCTCTAAGCAAATTTTTCAAAGGATCCCACTCCGGCTCTAACCACATTCAAAGACGAAGAGCTAAGGGGGTGGCATCTGTTTACGCACAGGAAGGAAGTATTCTCTTTGATTTTGTTTCTACTCACACATCATGTCCCCCTGCCCCCATTTTTTAAATGCTAGCCACCCCAAGTCACACTAATAGCACTGAACAAAGTGGGACGATTACTTCTATGGCTCCTAGAAAATCTGAGCAAGTTATATACCATTTTTGGCCGAATTACAGGGAAGATGTAAAACCGAAGTGTTTCCTGTAATCCTGTCATCTTAGTTCCCCTTCCATTTAACTTCCCCAGCAAACTACCCTTGACCTGAAAGTTCCAACTCTCAGATCTCCTAATCAAAAAAACCCCCAACACAAACAGACAAACAAAAAATCAAACAAGAGGGCATGGAGATATTCATTGTAACATTTTATAGTAAAAAAGTTTGTAAACTAAATGCTCATCTATAGAAGCCTCCTGTATATACAGGAGGGTTCATACATACCGTGGAGTAATAATTATGTGTCAAAACCGAGATAGATGGATATTCACTGACACATGACAGTGATATAGTAAGTGAAAAAAGAGAGTAACAGGACCGTATATTTAGTGCACAATAGTCACCAAACTATTATCAGTTTTGTCTATGGGAGCAGGGTTAAAAACTTTCACTTTTTAGATTTATATCTTTGTCTAGTTTTTCAAAGAATATGTGCTATTTTTTTTAAATCTGAAAAAAAAAAACCCACACTTTTTTTTTTTAAAAAGAAAAACTGCTGTATTAAGCTACATTAAAAATATGAAAATCTAAAATTACTTCAAAATTAAAAGTTTATAGAAAATGTAGGGCTTATATTTCCAATTTGCTTCTATATATCTAATTAAGTGCAGGAGGGACATTTAAAGTGACCTCATACGTTCATTTCACTGTTTGTCTACCTTGTGGAGTATCCCGCTAAGACTGATGACCAAGTCTTTGGTGCTCGTCAGGAGAGGAACCATTTCCAGGGCTTTGGCCAGGAGTCTCGAATGCTGCTGCTTTGCTGGGTCTGAGTTCGCGTCCCCCTGGCTGTGGCTGGCATTCGTGTTGTGCAGGAGTGTTTCAATGAACAGCTGAAGGGCTGCATCACAGTTCAACTGAAAGGTGCTAAGAGAAGTGTTCGGTTACACACCAATCCCCCCCAATGCATGTTTCCACACAAAACTTCTCACAGGAAACTTAGGTCCATGCTCCCATCGCTGAAATCTACCCTCCTGGTGTCCAGTCTTATAATCAGATAAGCTACCTATCACTGGAGCTAACTACTGCCTTAAAAAAAAAAAAAAAAAAAATCACACATTAGCTCGAAAGGCTCAGTGGTTGAGCGTCAACCTACAAACCAGGAGATCGCAGTTCGATTCCCAGTCAGGACACGTGCCAGGGTGGCAGGCTCCATCGCCAGCAGGGGGGCGTGCAGGAGGCAGCCGATCAATGACTCACATCATTGATGTTTCTATCTCTCTCCCTCCCTCTGAAATCAATTAAAAAAAAAAAGGTGGTATCTTAGGAGAATTTAATCTGGTCCTGGATTTATCCAGTTTAGTGCGTGAGCAAAAGAAGACATCACAGGCCTGGGGACCACATGTGGCAATCATCCTTGTTACTGTGTTCTTGCAGTAAGGGTGACCACAGCTTGTTAGGCCAACAGCAAAATTACCATTACAGTTTACAGAATTACCTGCAATATTCCAGAATGAGGCTTGTGTCCATGTCTGCATTCGCCACGAGAGTTTTGAGGAGGTCTTTCTTGGTGAGAAAGTGTTGCCTGAAAACTGGCTGAAAAGAAATCTAGAAATAAAAAGAGCAAAACAGAAAACTCCACTAGGCTGAAACGCATTAGAGTAAGGGCACCATGAGATGGGCCTTTTTACTATCTTTTTTCATAGAAACACATTTTTCTGTAGCTGCCCCAACTTGCTTTATTTTGCCACACTATGCAACTTGACCACCACTCTGAGATTTCAGGTATGTGTGTGGCAGTGGGTCCAAAGCCCTCCCTCTTCATCAGTGAGTCTGGTCGTCAGCGACAACCAGTCCCATGACCGCACAGGACTTAGGCTCCAAGACGCATACTGTTTCTGTAGTGGTTACATTCCTGGCAGGTCAACTATTTGCAAGTTAAATAAAACGTAGTTCTTAGACCTTGGTACACCTGTGCATACGTTTTAGTATTACCTCTAACCGAGTAACAGCAGCAGTAAGTATGGGGCTAAAGGCCAGGCCTGAAGTAGTAGAAACACCAGTTAATGCTAGATATGTTCCTAGAAATGAGAGCGCTGAGCAGATGAAAGTGTCAAGCCTCTTTTAATTTCCTTAAAAATACAGAGAAAAGGAAATGAGGCCAAAGGTACTTTCGTCTTTGAAAGCACCAGTGTGTACTTAATATCCCTAAAATTTACGAGTCATTATATATATATATAATGTATACATGTCTGTGTATATATGTGTATATATCCTCTCCCCAAAAGTAAAGGACGGGATCTTTGTTTTAAGTTTTCTCACTGAGCGGGTGTCAGAATGGATACGACTCCCTGGCGCCGCAGAGAACACTCACGCCGAGTTTACCGAGGCGAATGCCCCACTGGGCATCAGTACTGAGCTCACGGAACTTGAGCTCCATTTCTGTCTCCTGATAGAGACTGGCCAGCTGAGAGCCCACCAGAGAGATGGCCTGCAAGTGAAAACAGAAGTAAAATTCAACTGTAAGTAGAGTATGTTCCAGTACCTTTTAAATGAAAACCAGCAATGAAAATCATAACCTTTCTTTGTGCTAATAACGTGAACTGTTATATATTGCTTTGTACAGTCACTGCTTATACAATATTTACGTCGGTCAGCTCTTGGCACAATGCTGTAAATTCAGCCTGGCTTTCCTTGGTAAGGAAAGGCCAAAAATTTAGTCATCCTGCAAAGCAACTCCCCCCACCTCCCCACCGGCAAATTTTAAAACACACGTGTCACTAGTCATGCAAAAGCTGGCAGAAACCAAGTGGGTCAGTGAGACATTCCTTTTGCTAAATCCTAAGATCTGATGGCAAAGCCAACCTCCTTTCCCTAAACCTTCACTATTCGAGTCCTGATGGTGCGCTCCCAGGTCATACCAGAATCTTGTCGTAATTCTGCCATGCTTTATCTATGAGCTTCCAGAGGTTTTCAAACACTTCCTTTTGGGGTAAGAGAGTGCAGTAGCCCAATGCCAAGTCAAGATCCACCAGGCGACAGTTAAATACCTGCAGGAAGAAAGCATCGGTCCAGAGAGGTTAATTTTTCAGTCAAAACAGAACACAAGCTCTAAAGATTTGTCACTAAGCTTAATTACAGAACCAATGAAAGAACAAGTGTTTCCTACAAAGTCAGTTACTGTAACATAGTTCCAACTTGTTTGCTTAGTTCTAATGTCCTTTATCAATATTGTAAGTTTAAGGAAAGCAACTATGACAGTTTTGTTCCATACAGCGCAGAACCCTCACCTTCTCTCCTGGCATGACCATCTCATTGCTTTTCTTCAAACCCCCTCACCCTCCTCGCCCTTAACCTCACTGAGACATCAGAAACAATCAGGAGAGAAAAGAACAGAGTAACAGCTTACCAAGAACAGATACTCACTTTGTGCAACAGTGTTGTAGCATTTCCCCTGATGAACGGGACCGCCTTCTCCTTCAACGCCATGATCACCTTCCTCGATTTAACTAATGTGGCCTCTCCAAACAACTGTTAGAAAACAACAAGCGACTTGTTAGGTCCGCTTCTATGCACCACTCTGAAAATTGTCATCATTATGTGCAAAAAGCAGTGGCATTTAATCTATGATGACAGAAAGCTGGGGATGGGGGAGAACCAACTAGGCAAAAAGGAACCTTTTCAAATATCTTTGTTTTTAAAACTGTTTATACCTTTGAGCCTATATCTTGATTGTGGTGTTGGTGACAAGATGAAAACAGTGGTTGATACACTTCAAACATGTGCATTCTGATTTTGAAAGCCAGACTTCAAAGAAGTTAACTTTTTTAATATTGATTTCAGAGAAAGGGAGAGGAAGAGAGAGAAACATCAATGATGAGAGTCATTGATCGGCTGCCTCCTGCATGCCCCCTACTGGGGATGGAGCCCGCAACGTGGGCATGTGCCCTGACCCAGAATCGAACCTCGGTCTCCTGGACCACTGCGCCACGCTGGCTGGGAAAAGTTAATTTTTAAAAATTGTCATTTAAATGAATGTGATTCCCGGAGACCAGCTTCGAAGGAGAGTTACCTACTGGCGGTCTGTCTTCTGGAATCTGCTCACCGACACTGTCAAGAGCAATGATGACAGTAACTTGGGCCACAATAAAACAAAAAGCCGATACAGAGCTCTGACCTAAGTAGAGTTACCATTGCGACCTAAAACCTCAGGCAACTTACTTTACCTCCCTGAACGTGAGTTTCCTGGCTTGCAAAATGGAGAGGCTCAGGGTTGTAAAGACTGACAATGAAATCTGTGCAAGGACATGAACCCCACCTGAATCATGGCAGATTCTCAACAAATGTTTCTTAAATCTGACAAACTATTGATTTCCTTGCTTCTGAGCCAAACAAGAACATGTGGACTCCAAAGCCCTTCTTTTTGCAGTGCTCCTGTGCCTGGATTCACCCAAGGCAGAAAGTGTTTCTTCTCGAAACTGTACCTTTTCACTCAAACTGGCATTCATGAAGCTTGACACCGAGTACTGGAGACAGGTACCAAACGAATGCACTACAAATCTCAGGGCCAGCTCCCACTGGCTGGATTCCTGAAGGCTCTGAAGTAGGGCGGAGATGGAGTTGATACTGGGCAAGATGAGGCCGTCTCCTGGGAAATGACAAAAGCATTTTTGCTTAGATTTAGATTTTTCTTTAAAACAAAGATAGATCATATTATTGCAAATTGTTTTTAGGTACCGTATTGCTTCTTCAGCACAGATAATGGTCTCAGAGTTAGTAAATGAGTTACCGTGAGGACTGATTAAAGCCAGAAAATCTCTAAGTCTGCCAAACAATGAGGCATTTTGATGGGAACCTGCCTACTTTGAGGTGCTTAAGTCATTAGCTGAGGAAACCACCTCTCTACTTGGAAGACCAAAACCTATGAACAGGTTCAACAAAATTAAAGCCATGAGCCTCATGACACAGTTTCCTAACCCCTTGGAAAAATAACAATGTAACAGTGATAAGTAACTAACTACACCAAGAGCGTTAAGTCAGATCCACAGGCAGGATTTCAAGGAATTTCTACATTGGCGCATTTATGAAACTTATGTGACACAACGGCGTACATTTCTGATGTCAAATACCTTCACTGATGGAGCAGTATGGCAAACTTATAGAATGCAGGGGATGTCTCTTGCTCTCTGCAAAAGAGAATAAGTTAAACGACGCTACATAAAGTAACTCTCTGCGGAGCACACATTCACATCACAGGGACATTCTGCTGCGTCTGGCTTGGTTTGCTCAGCACGATGCCTGGGAGGCTCTTCCTTATTACTGTGTGGTTCTTCTTCCAAACCTCTACTTTTTAAATTCTTGTCAATAACACACAGACAATGACACGAATGAGATTTACCAGCTGGAGGGACCAGTGAGGAAATCAGCTCGTAAATGACAGGGAGCACCATCTGGGACTCGAGGACGATTCCGTCCTCACTGAAGAAGTTGCTGTAGGACCACTCTTCGTATGGATCTTTGTGGGTTCCAAAAGAAGTCTAGAGACCCAATCACACAGAAAAAGATACTGATAAGTAGACTCCAGAACACGCAAAACTACCCTAAGATTCAGAAACAGAAATATTAGAGTCAAACGCGGTTTTGATGGTCAAACACAACTACGTAGTCTGCTTCTTCTGGCTGATGGCTGGTAAAATGCCATTTTAAACTAAACTACTACCCTAAGACATGGACAATGCCCAGAAATGACTTGTTTCAAGCCCAATGTTTCATAAGACTGTGCAAACTAGAGCCAATAAATGCGACTGGAAAAGAGAAGTGGTCTCATGACCATTGATCCAGAGTAAGAAAATACAAGAGGTAGTAGAGTCAGTATTTGTGTGAATTATGTAAGTGGTTTAAAAGTGGTGCATGTGGACTGGCAGGGCTTTTGCTTAAAGCAAAAGAAGTTTAAAAGCCATTTACTTTCATCAGAATTCCACCGTCATCCATCTGGCACTGTCTGGAAAGCTCGACTGCCGTGAGAGTGTATTTACATAGTTCTAAAGCGTCTAGTAGAAAATCTGGAAGATAATGGAGAGAAATCATCAAGTTAATACTTCATGTGCTTAGAACACTGACAACAACCTTTTAATAATCACCATTCAAAATTCTAAGGCCACAAAAGCAGAGAGAGAGGTTTTCATGTAACTCAAAATAACACAGGTCAAATGTTTTCTTAAAGAGCAGGTAGGGGGGAAGCGCACTGAGAAATTTCACAAACCTATGAAAGTATTGTCAACAGTCAGGAACAATATTAACATTTGGGAATATTTTAATAATCCCCACAGAGAAGCTATAATTGTCCCTTTGTGAAATGGAGACACGACCTCTTCTCTTGTTACAGTGACGTCCAATTGTAAAGGGTCAGCATTTGGGAGACAAGCATGACATGAACCAGAGACAATCAAGCTAAGTGTATTACAAATCTGGTCACCTGGGCTGCAGATGGTGGCAGCCTGGCAGGCGAGATCATGTATTTCAGAAGGCAGGCTCAGTCCCGCAACTGTCGTCATCGGGACGTCATTAGCCAACATCTGGCAAAGCTTCTGGCACGTCAGGAACAGCAGTTTCCCAGTATCAGCGTTGCAGTGATACTTAAACAAGTCTCTGGAAGAAAGGAAATGTCAGAAATGAGAATACTCTTATCGAAGGCAGATGCACTTGCCTTTCTTGAATTAATATATAACCACTGCCAACTTTAATTTTTAAATTTTTATTATTACTTTTTAATCCTCACCTGAGGATATTTTATCCATTGCTTTTCTGAGAGAGTGGAAGGGAGAGAGAGAGAGAAAGAGAGAGAGAGAGAGACATCGATGTGAGAGAGACGCATCAATTGGTTGCCTCCCGCATGAGCCCTGACCCGGGGCGAGCCTGCCAACCGAGTACGTGCCCTTGGCTAGGATCGAACCAGGGACCCTTCAGTCCACAGGGCGACACTCAAACTAGAGCCAAACCGGCCAGGGCTCACCTACTTTTAAAATGACTTCATGTTAAATAGTTCGCTTGGTTTTCAATGTATATGGGATGATGTTAACTGTCGGAATGCAAAGTGACCTAAACCCAATGGGCAGGCTGCGTAACTATACAGTATTTAGTCAGTTGTCTTCTATGCTACTGCCTTCTGACCCAAAAGTCCAAAATACGCTTTCAGGGCAGGAAACCAAGAATTGCTTCCGTGAAAATGAAAGTTACCACCTTAGAAATAAACAAAGCACATGCTCCTTCAGAGGAGCTGTGGGATGCGGAGAGGAACGCACCTGCATTTTTTCAACGCCACTCCCACGTTCCCATCGTTTAGGGCCCTCAGGGTCAGCTCAGCCTCCAGCTCCTGTCTGGACACCTGCAGGGCCAGCGCCTGTCTGTGCAGCTTGGACTCAGTGCTCAGGCTCTTCTCCTTGGCGGCCGCCGGCCCTGCGGTGTCCCTGGGTTTGTGCTTTGCCTGAGCGGCTTCCTGAGCTTTGATGTACTGTTCACGGAGCTCTGCTACCAGGGAACGGTTGCTGTAATCTCCAAATGAAAGAAAGACCTCAAAGTTCTCCTGTCGCAAGGAAAGCAAGACAAAGCCCCAGGTCCGTTTAGTTTGTCCACTGTGAAAACCTTTGGGATGTCTCAAACCTCTCCCTCAAAGGCTACGCCTATATAAATGAAGGATTTAAGACTTCATATAGCTCAGCTGACATGGCTCAGTGGTTGAGCATTGACCTATGATCCAGGAGGTCACCAGTCAGGCACATGCCTGGGTTCCCGGCTCGATCCCCAGTAGGGGGCGTGATCAATGACTCTCTCATCATTGTTTCTCTCTCTCTCCCCCTTCCTCCCTCTGAAATGAAAGACATATTTTTTAAAAAAAGACTTCATATAAATGTCTAAGCACCATGCTGTACACTTGAAACTAATACAATGTTGAATGTGAACTGTAATTAAAAAAATTTTTAACAATTAAAAGAAAAAGGACTTCATAGTTCAAGGTATGAAAGTAAAAATATTATAACAAGTTTGGAAAAGAGGAAGACATCACTTTAACCCAGGGTGTCCTTGCCTTCAGCACTACAGAAAATTGGGCCCGAATGGTGGGGGAGCCCTGAGTGGAAGGAGGGAGGGCTTAAGCACTCGATTTGGGCGATTTTACTCCAGTGGCTTGAAGCTCCCAGCTTGGCTCTTTTCCATCATAACTCCTGGCTGGCTGATGAGTCCAGACCCAGAATGGATTTTTCTGACCCAATAAAACAATCCCATGAAGGCCACGGGAGGCCGCCTGGAGGTGGTGGGAGTGAGGCAGACCTTTCACTGCGACGCCACACTTCAGGGCAGTTTCTCAACCTCGCCGGGTGCCTGTCTGTTGTGGGGCCGCCTCATGCACAGCAGGGCATTTTGCAGCATCCCTGGCCTCTACCCACTAGATCTGGAGCCACAGATGTTCCACAAACAGCAGCATGATAAATACGCACGATTTTGCCTAGATCAAAACCAGTGCTTCAAAATCCCTTTCAAAGTTAAGAACGTGAGAACATTAACTTACGCTGTTTACATTTTCACAGAGAGAGGGAGGGAGAGGGAGAGGGAGAAAGAGACACTGATGTGAGTGAAACGTCCACTGGCTGCCTCCTGCTCACCTCACACCGTGGATCGAGCCCATAACCCGGGCATGTGCCCTGACTGGGTATAAAACTAGCAACCTTTAGGTGCTCGGGACAACGCCAGCCAGCTGAGCCACGCCAGCCAGGGTTCAACAAAGCTGTTTTTAAAAAGAGGGGAACAGCAGGCAAGCCAGTCCACCCGAAGTCTCTGAAGGCCAGTGCAGAAACTTTTTCGGAGGGGCTGCTCGCTTATGTCGAAAGCGCGCATTAGTCAAGTAATAATGTTCAGTGCAGCTCAACAGCTTTACCTGCAAGCTGGCAACGGCTTTGAATAGACTCAAGGTTTCTTCACACTCATCCTTCTTCTGCAGATTGTCTGTGATGGAAAATTTTAAAGTTATGGCAGACATCCAAGTGCCCACGGGATCAGGGTTTATAAAGGCTAAAATTTTAATTCGCTTTGGCTTTCTTATCTCAAGTCCTCAGTAGTTCTACTGAAATGACGACATAGGACAATTTAAGCTCAAGAAGAAACCTAATTACTCTTTCAGAGGGTACAGAAGTCTATGGGTTACAAGAGAACTGGCAATTTTTATGAAATAAATTGCTCTCTTTCCTTCCCAAAAGTTACTGTTAATCACTTTATTTAAGTTCAAGGTTAAATGGGTTTCCCTCCATCGTAACCAAACGATGAGAAACACGAAAAGTATAAAGCACCAAGGAAAACTAGTCCAGCAGGAACAGCTCCCTGAACATATAAACAAACCTTAAGTTGACTTTAGTTACATCTATTCTTATGCTACAAAGTAAAACCAGGAGGCCAGGAGGATTTTTGGTGAAGAAAGATGGGTGGGGCCAGCAAAACCATCAGAGCCAGAATGGGAGCTGGCACTGATGCTCCCTCCTGAACAGGGTCAACTTCAGGACAAAGCCAAGGGGAGGGGACAGAGGGAGACACTACCTTTCTGAATGTCGCATAGTACTTTAAGAATGTCCACTGATGTCCTCACTACAGACGTTCTCCAGGCCTTGTCCTAGAAAGAAAGATGCAGAGTTAAATTTGTTTCCTTACTGGCCACTTTGGTAGTGCACTCATGACAAACTCATGAAAACTGTGGGATCAGAAAACACACAAAATTGCTGAAAAACAAAGGTCTCTGTTACTGGGATCTGGGTGACGAAGAAATGGGTCAAAATGGAATCATATATAACATAAATATGAAAAACACCAGTATGGACCTTTAGATATATGATTGAGAAATACCATAGAATAGACACCTTTCAGCTACAGACAGCTGGGTTTTTGTTTGTTGTTTTTTTAAATAGTTTTTATTATTTGAAAACACATTTGGAAAAGCTCTCTGGAAAAGTTAAAAAGAACTGAACTTGTTTAACCTAGAGAACTGAAGTGCAATCATTACCTTTAGGACTAAAAAAATACATAGAGAGAAACATCGATGCAAGAGGGACACATCGACTGCCTGCCTCCCCAGAGCACCCCAACCAGGGCTGGGGATTGAACCTGCAACCGATGAACGTGCCCTTGACCAGGAATCGAACCTGGGGCCCCTTGATGCACAGGCCGTAAGTGTATCTTTTCTATCCTATTCCTGACTTTGCATAAAAACAGAATGTATCAACATTCTATTTAGTGAAAATCTCACCTCTTTAGAATGATCTGGTTCCTCCTGCAATGCCAATCGTGCCCATATGATGACTCTTTCCGCCGTCCTCTTAGCTTCAGCAGGAGGCAGAGACCTCAAAAGGAGGGCACAGTCCTCACTCTATAAACAGCATTTGAAGGAAGAAAAAATAGCTGATACCTTTGTGCAAAGAACAATTTGGACTTACGGCTCTCTTTTCTACCTAAAGATAGTAAGATACTTTGGAAACTAGGTTATGGTCAGATAAAAATATGAAAATTCTGTTGATGACAGCAAAGAAATTAAATTAAAATACCACTCTCTATTCTTTGTAATTTCTATGCTTATAGAATTACTGGAAGGTAACGACACTTAAGAATACAAAAAGCCCGTATCCTATTCTGGAATCAAAGGATACCACGGAAAATGTAAAACATAAATCTGAGTTTTGCTAAGTACCGAAGAGTAGGAAAACCCATTAGCTATTCACAAAACACTTTTCAAGAACCTACAGAGATGAAAAAACATGGTCAATCTACATTCAATGCTTTTGTCTTGTTATAAGTTACCCTGTACAGGTCTATTTGGATAATTTGAGTATTTTGAGTTTTCAAGAATTTCACTAACAAAGAAACCATATGAAGCAAAGGACAACATGAAACTTCCATACCTGATCTCGGTCTATCAGGTCAATGATCCTCAGACTGTAGATCTCATCATCAGACAGCAGATAGGCCTGGGCAACCTTCAGAGCATCTTCTAAGGAAGACGGGACATCTTGTTTGAGAATGTATCTGACCACCCTCTGAAACAGAAACAGTATATACACTTCTTTGCTATAAAGTCTCATAGAGAACCTGGAAGTCATTTGTTCATAAGGCAAAGTATTCACTAAATTAAAATAAGGGAGCAAAAAACTAAGCTATGAAAACATTAAAAAATAATTTACATTCTGCCTTTTATGACAGTGCTGCCCAACTTATTTTTCCCTCTAGCTTTATTGGGGTAAAACTGAAACAGAAACATTGTATATATTTACGGTGCACAATGTGATGATTTGATACACTCCTTTAGTTTCTTAATTTACCATCTGTTGTCTACTCTAATAAACAATTAAGCACCGTGTTAGCATTCTGTTTAACAAAAGGGGAACCTAGCTCTATCACCTTTAAGAACATGAAATCCTTATTAAGTTTCCCATGTTGCCCTGGAAATGGAACAAAGGCATTAAAAGGCTCTTTCTTGTACTTACCATGATTTCCTTGTTTAAGAGGTTCACCTCTCTTATTCCATAGCCTCGTAAAAGTTTCTTCATCTCCATTAGTTTGTAGCTCTCCTGCAACAACTTGACCCTAAAAGTAAATTGATGGACATCAACATGGATCCTCTTTTTTATGAAATACCAGGGGGCACAGTCAAGGACAGAAAACCAGAAATGAGTGTCAGCTCGACACAAGAGGTTCACCCCACACCGATGAGGCTGCCTGGCGGGCTGCCATCTTACTTGGGGTGGTCCATTTCCAGGTGCTGTTTCACCAGCTGCTCCACGGCCGCACTCCAGGGAACCACAGCTGCGTACATGATCTTCAGCACGGCGTCGAAGATGAGCTACGGAGACGCACGCGGGACAGTGAGCAGCCCTGGAAGCTACGGTTTATGCAAATTCATGGCGCTGCCTAATCTACAGCAGAGGCCTTACACCTACTGTCTGGTAGGCAGCTTGAGAATGTTTCACCTTCTGAGTGCAAAAGCCTACCTTTCTTTCCATCTACACAGACAAAGGGCATTTTTAATATTCAGAAAAATTTAGCAAAGTCTTTTTCTCTGCTGAAAATTATGTCCTATAACTCTATTATTTTCTACGGCCTGTGTCTGAAGATATTCCTCATGATTTTTTATTCATATTTTATAACGGTGCCTGTTAACAGTGAAAGTCAAAATAAAGGCATATTGTAATGTGTTTTTAAAATGCCTGTGTCTGTGAAACCATAGAAAAGCCTAGAAATACATGCATCCAGTTGTCCATGGTGGTTTTTCCAAGGGTGGGGATAAGCAAACTTTCACTTCTAATTTTGACAATTAAAGAAAGTAAGAGTTCTGGGCAGTTCCTGTTTGTTTCCCTTTTTCATACTACACGGATTCTCCTTAACAAGCATACGTTGCTTCTGTGAGAAGAAAACAAGTTTCAAGGAAAGATGCGATGCTGAAAAGGAACCTGCGTGGTCCCCGTGTACTCACGTCTGTGTCGGATAAACAGCCTATGACGGCCATGGCCTTTGCTTCCCACGCCGTCTCGAAGAGCGACGTGGACTTAGAGCTGCACCTCTTCAACAAATCCTGACAAGGATGAGCATATATATATGTGTACTTAAATTTAAAACTCTCACTGAAACAAAGTAAAACACACATATAGCTATAAACAGCTTTTACGGGTGTGTGAAGACACAGAAAGTTCTACTTCACCGTGGGTGCTGAACAATGGTCAAAAAGTGCAAAACTGCCAGCACCCTTGCCTTCGGATGGTACAGAAATTTATGAAGGAAACATTCTTGAGGGATCTATCAATAAGATTACTGCACCTTATTAACTTCTACACAAAATAATTGTGAATATTTACTGGGCAGTTGCTCCTATCCTCTCACAATAACTATTCGGAGAAAGCCCTGGTATTATCCTGTGTTGCTCAAGATTACCAGTCAACCAGCACCAGAGTCCACCCACATTCGTTACCAGTATAAGCTGCACACATGAAGCGGTTCCCTCTAAGGAGCTGATACACTGCATTACAATGTAACACAGCAGCTCACTGCATAGGTCCAGGAAACGAGCAGATGCAAAGGAAAAGTCACCTCTATGTACAGGAGGAGGAGCTCCTCCTCTTGCAAGTCATGCTCCCTCATGTAAACTCTTATGAACTTCTCCAGGATGGAAGGAATGAGCTCCGGGGCCAACACTTTATCGAACATTCGGAACACGATGGTGGTTGTGTTCTCCTGGATGCCAAAAAGAAAGAAAAAGATGGTATAAATGTAAACTGCACTCACCCTGGCTGTGATAAAAAACAATGCTGATAAGCCTAGACTTTTACCTTCTCAAAATCAGAGAGGGCCAGTTTGCAGTTGTACTTCCTGTGCAATGTGATCAACTCTCGCAAGTTATTCACCAAAGTCCTTAACTGACGTACTTCCTCCGTGTTTTCATAATCCTTCTGAAAAGAAAGTGTGACAGTTGATAAGGATATGAAATAAAAGCGTGAGGGAAATATGCAAAACAGTCAGAATTATTTCATATAAAATGTGAAATGGCCATGATTATACATAAGAGAAAATACATATTTTCCCTTTTGGTTGGTTCAATAGAGAAAAAGAATGCATTATGATAGGTTTAACATGAATCGAATGTTTTATCCCTAAAAGTCTGTTACCCATATCGTACCAAGGAAATCCAATGCCAAGAGGACACCAATCCCATCTCGTCTGTTTTTTCTGCTGTAAAAAATACTTCTGCCAGTTGAAGTCCATTCTCTGGCCAGTTTGCCTTTAAAAAATTTTACAAATCATTAAAAATAATGATTTATGCCATTGGGAGGGTTGTCTTTTCAGTGCTAATTATACAAATTACCTTATCAGTTAATTCAAGGTTCCTGGCTGCTTGCTCCAACCATTTTGCAAGAATTTTCTGAAATAGATATATCATTTAAAAATAAAATCCTGCATTAGCTAATCATTGAAATAATTTATAACATCCACAACAACCTTTCAAAAGAAACACTAAAACGAACTAATTGGTGTTAGTGCGACTTAATGTTCAATGACATGATGTAAAAAAATAAAATTGAACCATCGAGAGTGGAAACACTAAAGGCAACTCACCTGTCCATCCGGTACAATCCTTCTCACAAATGGGATCACGTCATTTTTAAGCCAGGGACAGAGCTTTTGCAAAGAGACTGGTGTGGAAATCGAGTTGAGCAAGTTCTCAAGCATTTTCACATCGAATCTGCTTTCAAAGTTTGCCTGAATCACACAGAGGGAGAAGTAAAGGTTTATCTGCCAAATTTAAACTGACGCCTCCCAGAAAGGAGAGACTTCTTAGGATGTCATTTCAATTATTATTTTACTATTTTGATTAGCATTAAAAGTGATTTACTCTATACAAATGATTTGAGATGGGGGCCACAAATTCTATGAATTTCATGGCAGAAAATTCCATATTAACAAATGAGGTGACAGGTGAACTGGCAGAGATGGCCTTCCAAGAAAACTTAACTGGAGGTGATAATACTGATTCCCAGCAATGTGTCCACTAATGACGTCACACCCAGATAACTACTTTTTGGACCTAAGTTTATACGCCAACATTAAGGGGATTCCGAGCAGCAATTTTCCCTTTACAATCTGGACAGCAATAGAAATACCTTCTCCACGGACACTACATAAGAAAGCCCATCAATAAGTCACTTAATAAAACATTGCTTTTGAGCTAAGTTTAGGAGCTAATTAGATCCTGACTGATGAGATAAAGGAAGTTCCTACTACCATATATCTTTATAATATTTCCTCTGAGTTAATGTCATCACGGGATAGTTTACTCTGGGACAGGTCATGTTTTATCAAACTGAAGATATCCTATCACTCAGGCATACTTGCCACCCTGTTAGCTCCCAGTGCTGACTCAATCACCTGCCTTTGGGATTATGAAGCCCTTAAGAAAAAAAAAAGCAAAACATGTTACCCGGTGTCTAAGCCAAAGGTACTGTGCACAAACAAGGTTTCCTTCTCTTAGCTGCAAAAAAATATCCTTGAGGTCATCTTCATTGTTCAGAAACTCAATCCAAGAACTACCACTGCAAAGTCAAAGAGGAAAAAAGTTACGGCTGAAAAAACAGATTAAGGTTAAACCTATTTGATACTGGTGACGGAGAGGGAGATGAGATTGACTGGATACAATGCAGGTCCAGGGACAGGCTTAAACACACGGGAGGTTTTCAGCAAATGATTAAGGGAACGTTTCAACCGGCAGTGAAGATGTGGATTGTTGAGTGAGAGTACAGAATAACTGACTAACCACAAGGAAAAAAAATAACGCTTCCCTTTTCTTGTTCATCTATCCTGATAATACACTTGTCTGATCTTTTAGGTAATTTTATATTTGCAAATAATGATATTCTTGGTGCACGTTAGTGTATTTAATAAAACAAATTTCCAGAAATAAAATGGCAAAGGCAAAAGGTATATGCATTTAAATTTGCCCTTTCAATGTATCGATTCCCATACATGGTGTAGGAGGTGCCCAAAGCTGAGCAGAGAAAAATGTTTTCCTCCCCAGTAACACAAATCCATTCAAAGCAATGCTGTATCTTCTACGACAGTCCAAATTTAAATCTAATTCACAGTCTAAAAATTGAAAATAAGGAACATACACACCTGAATTTTTCTGGTCCAAATGCTCCATAAAAAGTCGTCAACTTTGCGTGAGCCCTTAGAACCTAAAGAAGAGTAACTTCATTATCTGTAGGTCATGTGCAGTGATATTAAAATTAGGCATTCTGTGCGAGAAGTCTCCCACACAGTCTCATTTAGCCAATTCCCACAAATATGACTGCCTTTATTTAACACAAAACAAAACAAAAAGTTGAAATGATAGAAACATTTCCAATCGCATTCAGTGCAATAAGGCTGCAAATGAGAGGAAGCCATTTGCACATTAACTGTGGGTGCCCTACAAAATCAATTCATTTTCCCACTGATTTATAAATGCCCTTATGGGAAAACCTAGCTAGATCATACCAAAAATGTTCTTTGAACATTAAAAAATATATATGCCTAAGTACACATGTACACATAATTTTGGTACCATCATAGTCATCATCACAGTTGACATTTACTTGCCCGCTTAACAGGTTCCAGGCATTATGCAAAATGGTTTATCTAAATTACTTCATTTGACCTCAAAATAACCCTGTAAGTACTACTATTATTCCCATTATGCAGGTATGGAAACAAATATCAAAATAACTTGCTCTAGAAAAATACGACAGGCCTATCTTTAAATGAAAAACAGTCACGTGCCACATAACGTGTCAGTCGGTGAGGGACCACACATACGAGGGTGTAGTTATGCACCCAGATGGTGCATAAATGGTGAAGGAAGGAGATCGACCAGGGTGGTGAACACACACACAACACAGTGTATGGATGATGTGCTGTGGAACTGCGCACCTGAAACCTGTGTAACTTTGTTAACCAGTGTCACCCTCATAAATGCAATAAGAAAAAAAAGTCTGCTGTGAAACAGTATGTCATGTTCTGCCAGCAGCAGCCTCATCCACGTGTTTACTGCATCTCTTAATTGTATCATATTCTCTTGTGCTTGACTGAATCTCATGTTTTATCAACTGAGTGTAGCCTAAGTGCACAGTGTTATAAAGTCTACAGCAGTGACAGCACTAGGCCTTCACACCCACTCACCAGTCCCTGACTCACCAGGAGCAACTTCCAGTCCTGCAAGCTCCACTCATGGTAAGTGCCCTATACGGGTACCATTTTTTATACAATATTTTTACTGCACATTTTCTACGTTTAGATACCCCAATACTTAGCATTGTGTTAAAACTGCCCACAGTATTCAGCACAGTAACACGCAGCACAGGTGTGTAGCCCAGGAGCATATATGATTAGACTCATACAGCCTCAGTGTGTAGTGGGCTATGCTGTACCATCTAGGGTTTTACGGTGGTTTTAAAAAAAATCTTCCTAAGAATTTATTTGAGCCAGACTGAAGACACATGCCAGGGAGCAAGAACTCAGAGGCTCCTGCACCATCCAGGTTTATGAAAGTGCCTCTGTGATGTTCACACAGTGACATCACCCAAAGACACACTTCTCAGAACGCATCCCCATTGTTAAGTGGTGCCTGACTGTACTGTAAGGTACATTCACCCCCAAATTAACTTAGAAATGTAATGTAATTACCTCTTTTAAGCCATAAGAATAGACGGGAACAGTTCTATCTTCTTTATTCAAAAGCTAAGATGAACAAGAAACAAGGTCAGACTATCTGCTACATCAGCTTTTTCATAAAAGAAGATTGAGTATTTTTGTGAATTAAAGAAAAATGATCTCTAAAAATAAAATGGCATTAAACTCTGAGATAAACAGTGGACAATAAAGGAATAACATATCTTGGGGACATCAGTAATATTTTTAACAATAAAGATTAAAAAAAAAAAAAAAGCCCACCCTGCATGGCTCAGTGGTCGAGCATTGACCTAAGATTCAAGAGATTGCCTTTTGTTTCCGGGTCAGGGCACATGCCCAGGTTTCAGGCTTAATCCCTAGTAGGGGGCATGCAGGAGGCGGCCGATCAACGGCTTTCTCATCATTGATGTTTCTATCTCTCTCTCCCTTCCTGTCTCTGAAATCAATAAAAATATATTTTTTTAAAAAAGAAATGACATATCCTAAAAAATAATGCATTTTATGAAAAAAGCTCACAACATTTTTCCTGTTACACCTTGATTTTAAGGAATATAACTAGCAATGGTATTCAAAGGTCACTGAGGGGAACAACTGATAGCAAAATGCACTTTTAAAAAGGCCTACGATGGAAAAACCCCACTATTTTTGAAATAACTTGTTTTGCATAAGACAAACATGTACAAATGTTATAAAAAACTTACCCTGGTTTTGGCATAATTGAGCATTTCCTGGGTTGTCTCATAGGTTATCCACTGAGCTTCCAAGCAGTAATTCACCACAAATTCATCGTCCTATTTCACAAACACCAGACATAGAAAGGTGACCTAGTGCTGAGCGACCTGTTGATCTGAACACACTAGCACGTGGCAGGGGGCACACACCTGGATTTTATGTAGCGTCTCCTTAGCTTCATCTACGAGTTTTTGCCATTCGGTGTGCTCACCGGTGTCCAGAGAACTCAAAGCTAGTTTCTCCAATATGTCATTTGATTTTACCTTGTAAACAAGCTGTAATACAAATATGTCACACCAAAGAGCTTGAAGCCAAAAACGCTGTCTCCCGAGCATCTAGTACACACACAGATAAATGCCTGTTCAACAAGCGAGTAAATTCATGAGCGATTACCTCAACATCCAGCCCAAACTGAATGGCAAAGCTCTCGGCTTCAGCAAACCTGTGCTTGTGAAGCAACCGACTCAATCTGTCAGGTGGGAAAGAAATTTTGGCAAAATTTTTATTCATCAGGGGATTTCAGTTTTTCATTAAGAGATGAAGCCTAAAAGAAACCCGTTTTCTTTTAAAAGTTACCTGTTTTCTGGTAGAGCTTCTGTGAGACATCTGAGTACTAAAACAGAGACCGAGTCTTCAGATGGGCTGAAAGAAAGTTTTCACTTATGTTTGTCATCTAATATTAATAAGTAAATTCTAACGTAGCTGTGATTTAACAACTTATCTGATGAAACAAAACGTGACCTACTCTGGATCATTTTTGGAAATTCCCTCCAGAAGGTATATGGTATCCTACAACAGTAACAAAAACATTTACGATTGACATGCAGAATCAATTCATTTCAGAGTTACTAGAGTAACAACTGGTTTAGGCAGAAATTATCTATCAGTGGAATTGTAAAATCCCTGGGAAAACTGCTGGGGAAAAGTATATTCCCATAGCCTTAAAAATAACACCGCGGGAATGACTTACCCATTACAAAGGAGAAAATGTACCTTTACAACGGAAATCCGGCATAGCTGCCTTAACCGCATCACCAAATGTAACATTGCCAAAGCAGGACAAAGGGACATGAGCCCCACAATGTAACGGGGTCAGGACACAATGTTTCCTATGCAGTATTCTTGCCAAAAAAGATGAGCATGAACCTTATCATGATTGAACAAACAAATCCAAATAGAGGGATGGATATTCTAAGACTCAAAAAACACCGTCATAGAAGACAAAAAAGACTGGGGAACTGTTCTAGATTTAAGTAGACTACCGTGTGACCATGACAAGAAAATTCTATAGGTGATGCCTGGTTGGATCCTGGATCAAAAAAAAAAAAAAATAGCTTTAGCGCAATTGGTAAAATTTGAATTTGGATGGTATGTTTCATAATAGTTAAATTTTGTAAGTATGACAGCTGTGTGGTAGAAGAATGCCCTTATTCTTAGGAGGTACCTGCTGGAGCATTTAAGGGTGACAGGTCAGGATGCCGGCAATTAATTTCTAAATGGTTTGGAAAAATATAGCGTGTGCATAGAAAGAGATGCAACAAACAGAAAAAAAGTTTTTTACAGATCACAGTTAAAAATTAAATAAATAAAAGCAATTACCCCCCCCCCCCCCAGTTATCATCTAAACTTCTTGTGGAGACACAAGAAAATGGAACGTGCAGTTGACTGATATTTTATTTAATTTTCTTTTTTTAAAATGAACACTGACCTTGGGCAAGTCTATTTGAGGACATCTGATAACAATAAATACAGTTATAAACCTGTGATCTATCCCACTTGGGCTTAGCTTAGCTGTTCTTTATATTTTAAATATAAAATGGTTCAAAATATACATCAACTTACTGTGCTAATTCCTGTATGGACCAGAGTGGAAACACTAGATACTTCCACAGAGTATAGTATTTCCATCGTAGGTAATGAGTAGACCATGAGGTTTTTCATCTGAAAAAGAAAAATAGCAGAGTGATTAATTTAGTGGGTCAACATAAACCTCGGAGCGCAAGCCCACACTTCACAATTGAGGGTATAGACTACCCTCATGGAACAGAGCTGCATGCAAAAACTAATTTTGTAAGTCTGTTTCTGTATTACTTAAATGTTACGTAAAAAAATTATGTTCTATCCCACCTTTCCAATCTGCTGAATGAAAATCCATGTACTTCAAATCCATTCCACAATTGGTATTTAAGGAGAATGTAATTCCTCAGTGCCAGAACTGTAAGAGTCACTTTAATAAACATTCTCTTGTGGACAGTTTTATCCCAAGAGTGCTCCAATTAAAATGTGGGGCTGAGATTTATATCCGTAGTTTTTAAATGGGTAAAAAAGAACTCTTGGGGGGTTATTTCTGATTTGTCAGGTGTTTGCGTGAACTTAGAGCTAATATGCTGTGAGCACTACCTACCAACTATTTTTGTAGTAATGCTATTTCCAACACATAATATGGAAACACAAACGTGAGACGAATTTTCCAATACCTTCTTATGAGTCGTAGTTGTCAGGGCTACTAACTTGAGATTTGTGATCCCCTGCCTAAAAGAGAAAAGGTGTAAGTGAATCAAATGAGATTTGCCACTTGTAAGCTAAGTCAAAGGGATGTTCTTGCATAAAAGTTAAAATGGACACACACAGATGACATTGAACTTGATTTCTGCACAATTATGGTTCAGACTGACACTTTTTCTGGAGTGATTTTTAATCTGGGTGCATAAATCAGCAAGATGTAAACTTCACTTATTTTGGACTCACACTGTAACACAATCACTTGAAGGTTCTTATTGCCTGTTCTCAATAAATCTGTCTAAGAATGGTCTTTATCCTGTCAGTCTGCTCACAGTGTAATTAGAATGCACCATGTAATGAATGATCAGATCAGATCAGATTGGAACCAGGTAGGAAATCTGTTTGTAACAGAAGGGGGAGCACCACTAGCATCACAACGCACCACGTGACTGAAGAGGGTGAATCTGCTTCTGTGGTGAGGAGGAAGTCTTCCACGTGAAGAGAGGGCCAGTTCCACAAGGGAGTCAGAGTGTAAATATCCCACAAGCTCAGCACGCTCTGCAAAAGAGACACTTCACTGGCACGTTTTCACAAGGGCTAAAAATTTCCATTTCAGGGAGTGTCCTTTGATATGTGTTTATACTGAAATAAAGCACAGTATCCAAGACAGTAATTCATCCACCCTGGCTAAGGTCTGTGCCTTTGTAAGTCTGACATTTCTGGTGTAAAACACAATACCAAGGGAAATCATCAAAGGAGAAATATCGAAAACATACATCAGTATCAAGAACAAAAAGTAGGTTGTCTATCAGCTGGAATTTCTTGGCACCTACAAAAGAGAAAGCAAGGTGTGTAAGGATTATTATATTTCTGTGCTACATGGAGCCACATTTAAATAGTAAACTAACATTTATGGACAAAAAGTTCCCCTTTGTACTTATCCCTGTTTCTGTATTTTTTTGATGACCACTAAAATGAAAAACCACCCCCCAAAAAAGAGTAACAAAGGCAACATATCAAGAACAGTCATGTACGTGGAAAATTATCAATTTAATCTGGCTCGTTTCAATGAGTGGTCTGGTTAAACGGCTCATATGTGCTAGACTTAGTAGAGTGACATGAATATTAGAACACACTAATAATTACCAAAAGTAGTTTCGTTAACTTATTTACCTCTGATAATCTCTGCATCGACAACATTCTTAACTGTCATTTCCTTCTTGAGAGGGTCTGGTTCCCATTTGGAGAAGGCACAATTACCAGTTCCCTAGAGGAGTGACAACAGTCCTTCAGCTGCAGATTTGGTTCTTAGATCTGAACTCTCCTCACGGTGGAGACGCCTGCCTAAGTTGTACACATTACTAATTTCAAAATATGCATTTAGATGCTCAAGCCCAACTCGCGTTCATCTCTCAGTTCCTCTCTTCATTTGTTTTTAACAGGACAGAATGAAAGGGACAGTGAAGTGTTGTTATTTGTTGTGACCATGTGAATATTTAATAAGGAATAGGTATATTCAGGCAATTCACTCTAAAGACATAGGGTAAACTTTAACATATAAACTTGGCAAGTAAAAATGTTGTAAATGCTGTAATTATACTGAATCTTTGCCTACTCCTCGAATAGAGTATTAGAGGTTTTATTTGTTAAGTTTTTGCCTACACTCATAGTCAAAAGAAATGATAAATTTCAGGTAGATATTTATGAAAATAAAGATGCAAAATTTTTCCAACATAGTAACTTAGGCTTACTAACTAATTTTGTGAACTTAATTTTACAATTCCTATTTCTGTTACACATTACAAATTAACCTGTAATTTAACCAAAACTGTAGGTTTTAATGAAGAAACATTTCGGAAACAAAAAAACCAAAGTTTTATAGAAAGAATTATTACCCCAATGATCATAGGGATTTTGCTTGCCAAATCTCCAGCCACAAGATTCAGACAACCATGACTATGATAATTTTCAGTAGAAATGAAGCTGGACTTGATTTGTCCTTGTAACTGCAAAATTTAAATAATAAGAATGTTATATATACACACCATAGGCCAAATTCCTTGGAAAGACTGATAAAAATCAGTGTAAACCAAGTATTTATTTTTAAAGAATGGAAATGTTATTAAAATGTTACATCATGCTAAATTCCCAAAAGGTCAGCCAGTAGACAACTACATCCAGAGATTTATCTCCTAAATTTTCATTAAATCTAAGTTTTAACAAGACAATATAATTTTGTTTTCTTACCTTTTTAGCTTTATTGAAGTCTACATTTTCAATCGCTGTATGAAAAAGAGAAAGCAGGCTAAACTCAGTGTTAACCTATAAAACACATAAAAGTTGCCCCTTTTGTGTCAAGGTAAAAATTATACACAATCTAGTGAGAAGAACATTGGGTAGAAATTAATAGGAGAGTGGTGACTTTCAGTGTTGCCCCTGATATGAGCTGTGACATGCTGCCCTTAGGGCACCCAAAGGGCTGTCCCTATGGTGCCTCTCCACACCTTCCCTACAAAGAGGGTCTTCTATTAAAATAGACTCCAAATGTCCTGCTTGAGCGCTGAAGTCCTACCTGTGAAGTCATCACTTTACACTCCATTTTGGAAAAGCTACTTCACTTGTCTGCTCTTTCACTAAACTGGGGAGCTTTGCATCTTAAATCTCGTTGTATCCCCTGGACCTCGCACGTTCTTGGCATATAAATTTTAAAAAATATATTTGTTGAATACATGCCCCAAACCAATTCCTCAATCTCTTCTAGCTCAGAGGGAAGGATGGTCCGTACCACTCACTGAGCACAAAGTTACTGTTAAGTTACTTTGTTAACAATATTGTTAACACTTCTGTAGTCATTTCTGTTTCTGGGTTCAGTCATTCCATCAAAAAGCATTTATCACTCCCTCTTGCATCTTGGCCACCAACATGCCATCCAGACTGAGGGAGACCTGGGAACTTTGGGGCTACGTGAGCCATGGACACAGCCACATTGGCAGGCACAGGAAGCACCCTGGAGGCCAAGGTAATGCCAGTGCCTTACATCATCCCAGGACTGACTTTGACAAATATCACCCAGATTCCTTTGGGAAAGTTGGCATGAGGCACAACCACTTAGAGAGGACCCAGAGCTCCTGCCCACTATCAACCTCGATAAACTCTGGACCTTGGTCAGTGAGCAGACACAGGTAGATGCTGCCAAAAACAAGACAGGAGCTGCTCCTATCATTGATGTGGTGCAATCGGGGCTACTACAGAGTTTGGGGAAGGGAAGGCTCCCAAAGCAGCCTGTCATGGTGAAGGCCAAGTTCTGAAGATAAAGGGGGGTGAGGGGAGGTTGTGTCCTGGTAGCTTGAAGCCACATTAGATGCTCACAAGTAATAATTAAAAAAAAAAAAAAAAAAAAAGCACTTATCACTATGCTGGTGTATGTCTTATCTCTCTAAGCTGTAAACTCCCTGAAGGCTATAAACAGATTACACTTCTTCAGATTCTGTTGCAGCCTGAACATTGGAGAATAAATACATTAGAAATGCCTAAAATGTATACACAGTATCGTAGAGTGTAGTGAAACTAAAGTAACTGTCTTAAAGAGGATATTTAAAAATTTACCTGGAGCAGTAATAAGAAATATTGCTGTGACTCAATAATAAGAAAATAATACATTACTTACCTTGTTGAATTTTTACAAGCTGAATGTTTGTAATACAAAAAAATCCATTGTTTGTAAGAAGCAGCATATAATAGGTACCTATTAAAATAAAATTAAGCCAGTTTCTCTAAAAGGCATATAAGTATAAAATTTAAGCCAGTATCTGAACCTAGTTTAAAAATATGACAATTTGCTCATTTAAATTCTAATCATCAAATAATATAGGAATGATACAGGTAAAACTTATTTACAAAGCATTGTAAAAACGATGTTAACTCCTGTGAAACATTTATAAACCAAACTTCATTTCCCAGAAAAACAAAACAAAAAAACCCTCAGATATATCAAAATAAGTTAAGGTTCCAGTTAACATTTGTTGAAATGGAAATGTGATGAATATGTTGGAACCCACCGCCCCCCAAAACAAACATTTTAAAAGAATATACTGTCTCCTTGGTAATCTATGGAACTCTCAAAACTATAAAAATTAGTTTAGAATACTATACTAAGGAAAAGGACATTTAAGCCTCTGAAAAGAGCTAAAATAAAAACTTGTTTCTGCCCAGCCGGGCGTGGCTCAGCGGTTGAGCGTGGACCTAGGATCCAGGCAATGGGAGTTCCATTCCTGGTCAGGGCACATGCCCAGGTTGCGGGCTCGATCCCCAGCAGGGGGCTTGCAGGAGGCAGCTGATCAATGACTCTCATCATAGATGTTTTTCTCTCTCTCTCTCTCTCTCTCCCACCCTCCTTTCTTATCTCTGAAATCAATAAAGATATATTTAAAAAAAAACAAAAACTCGTCTCTTATAATAACATTGATTGCACTGCTAGAAAATTTACACTGTGTACGTAGCACAATAATGAACTTATAGAATTCATTTACTATAAAAATGATATTTTGATTGGGTAGCAGTCAGAAGATATAAAAGAAAAAAAGAAAAGAAAAAACTTACCTTCACTTGAGCCATCTTTCTCAATAACCAGAGTTCGGTAAGTACACTGATTTTCACCATTAGCTTTCTGAACAAAAGCCTAATTGCAAATTAATTTCAAGTAAGATTAAACCCAGAAAAATATAATCAAGGATTATGTTCTTTAAAATCGCAGAGCTATCGATTATCATTAGCAATAGATCTGCCCACGTTCCAAACATTTTAGTTTTAAGATGGAAAACTATCTTGAACAAGCCTACTAATAAGAATATCCGCAAAGCTTAATTTTACAACTTGGCATTTAGTCTGTTTCTAAGGCATGAATTTTACGTTTAACGTAAAGGAACGTTATTCTTTTAAACACAAATTAAGTAATGGTCCACTCGAGTTTTAGTTGCGCAACAGATTGTTTAGAACTTAGGTGATGAAACCAAAAAACATGAAAGGGTCTTACGTTCGTGAGCAGTGTCTGCTTTGACGTTACGTGGATAAAATGCAAGTTGCCGCTCCTCTCCCCAACCAAAAGGAACTTTCCTTCTTGACAAAGGCCAACTACATCCACTTCTGAGTCTGAAAATTTCAAAGTTACAGGCTTCCTTCGAAAATGTTTATTTTCAATACGAAAAGTTGTAAACTTTGTCATTAAAAGTCAACTAGGCAAGCTTCTTTTAAGTATTATTATTATTTTTTAAAGTGGTGATTAAAATAAAAAAGAATGCTATTGACTCTTCATCAGTCAACAGATATTTACTGGGCGCTTCCCCATGAAGCACTGTTTTAGGCCTTCTGCACATAGCTGAGAATGTGAGGTTCACTTTCACGGAGCTGGAACTTCAAGGCAGGTATCGGATGATAAACTGAGCATAAGAAACCCATTCTGTGACATGTAAGAAGGTGATAAATTCTCTGGAAAAAAGAAAACGCAGAGCAGGGAGAGAGAGCGCAGAAGAGCCGTGCACGCTGCGGTATTGTTTAGAGTGCTCCCAGATTGCCCCCTTTGATAAGGTGAGACATGAACAGAGACTTGAAGGTGAACTTGCTGTTCGTGTAAGAGGCTGGGGCAGTGAAATGCAAGCTGAGAGGGGAAGGGGGAAGGATAGAAGCAGTAGCATGGAAATGGCTTAAGAACGGAAATTATTCAGTAGCAGTACCTTCATACAAATGTATCCTGCGTTCACACAGCCCACTATTTCATTGGTGAAACTGTGGATTCTGGAGACCCATCAGGGTAGATATGCTAAGATCCCACGAAATAGGAGCATCTTGCTCCACAGTGTGCGCAAGGTTTCGTTGGAGTCGTCCCCCGCCCCCCGTAAAAATCAATGGAAAAAATATCCATAGGGAAGGATTAAAAAAGATAGCATTCTCACACGCAATCCTCCTTTTCAGTCATCTCAGTTGTTACACAAACACTTCAACAACCATCTTCCTCTCAAAATTTACTCTTAAGTCCACATCTGCATATACTTGAAGCTCTTTAACTCAATGAGGAATTTGTAAGTACTGAAAAAGCTTCTTATGGTGCTATACATTCTAAACGTATTCAAATATCTGTTGGTGATATTGAAATTATGTACAAGATTTAGATACTTGAACACACTAGGCTCAACTGGTATTCTAACACAAAAGTCACACAAGTGAAGTAAACTATTGCTTTACCTTATGTTTCCCCTCAACCTACTGAGAAGGGTTCACTCCAGCATTCTTTGAGTCTAGTAACTCAGCACAAAAAAGAGGCACTCAAGATTCATTTCTTGAAATTAGTCCGATCTCAAGTCTTAGAAGCAATGGAGCTGAGAAAAGGCAATGCAGTAGAAACTGGCAGCAAGTACTTGACTTCCAATTTATTTTATTGCTTTACTGTATGCTTGACTTACCGAATATGAGTTGCAACTGAAGGGATCTACAAATACTGTCAAAGAGTATCACTGACTGGTCAGCTACAATAATAAATCCATCACTTAGGCTGCAAGCTTTTATCTTTGGATTTAATGAGGCCTGTGGGAGGGAAAAGCATGACTAAATTAAGACATTTTTATACACGCTTAACAGTACCGATCAACAGTATCATCAGAGTCCCAAGTACCCAAGTTGAAAACTTGACAGGCCCTTTTTTCTTTAACTCATGTGTCTAACTAGTTGAGCTTTTCTTTGTGTGGTGTATCCTGAATCCACTCACAGTCCAAATCAGGGAAACAGCCCAGGACTGCTAGGAAAGGGCAAAGGATGCCCAAACAACAAGTCTTGCTTTCCTACGGGTTGATCTTATGACTATAGGAGCCAATGGGGCATTGACATCAACGAACCAGTACTGGCATAAAGTCTCACCCGAAGCACACGGTTTACATGACAAATCCTGTGCTCTGCCTATTTATTCCTCTGCCAAAGCCCAACATCTGGCAGCCACCGATCTATTTACTGTCTTTTCCTCAGCCAGAACGTCATACAGTATAGCTGGAATCACATCACGTAGTATGCAGCTTTCTCAGATTGGCTTCTTTCACTTAGTAATATACATTTACGGTCCAATTTATCTATTTTTCCATTGCTTGTGCTTTTAACATTGTACCTAAAACGGCTTTGCCTAATCCAAGCTCACAAAGATTTCAATGGATTGTATTTTTCATTTCAAATTCTACTTGTTCATTGCTGGTATAGATAGAGGAGAGCTGTTGAGTTTTGCATATTAACCTTGTATCCTGCAACCATGCTATAATCACTTATTATTCCAGTAGTCTCTGTGTTGATTCTTTCATATTTCCGACACGGATAATCAGGGCCATGTGAGAACAAAGACAGTTTCATTTCTTCCTTCTCAATGGTAAGTTCGGTTTGGAAATACAAATCTTAATATAAGGGATGCAGATGGAAATTCCTAATAATTTGAGACTGAACCCTGATTATCTGACAGGGTGCTATATTCATTCACAAAACATTTACTATGTAGCTACAGGGCCTACCAAAAACTCGGTAAGAATTCTGTGAACAAAAACAGCAGCAGAACCATTACCTTTTCGGAGCAGATCTTCGCTAGCAAATCCACTTGATATAAAGCACTTCCGTGCTCTTTTCTTGATCCAACACCTAGGTACCCACTTCCCGTATCATCGCTCGTTAGCAGCTCAATATCATTCCACATGTTTCTGAGATTGTTTTCCTGATTCGGGAACCGCTGCCTTCCCTGTGACAACATGCAAAATTAGAGACCCATTTATATTGTTTAACAGAATCCAGTTTCTTGGGAAATGAAAAGGTTGCATCCAAAATATGAATCAATAAATACTTTTCTGTATTCATATCATTTCTGTAGTCACTAGATACTTTAGACCAATAAGACAAATGGAACTAGAGCTATGATTTATCACTAAATAAGCACATATTGGTTTAGGAACACAAACAATTCTGATATTATCAATGTACCCTAGAGTTTCTAGTATTTTGTGTGCCTCGCTTGAAATTATAACAAGGTTTCATTTGAAATAAACCTTTAATCAGCATAGCAATAAACAGCAAAAGTTCTGAAGTCAGACTGGGAAATTTTAGGATGACAAGGTTCCAGATGAACTTAAAAAAAAGTCATTAATATTTTCAGTATTGTACAATAAAGGACAATATTAAGGGGGGGAGGAAAATACTGGATTAGGTTTTTGAATGAACCAAAGAGTATACCTGTAATCTTAGAAAAGTCTTTTAACCATCCTATCAACTCATTCTATGTGCGGTCTGCGTGAGAGCAGAATACGAAGATGAAAAATGAGAAACAATCCCTGGATTAAGGCTTTAAGATTGCTGGGGAACAATAACCGAATACTTACAAATGTTTTGATACATGCTAACAGACTATGTTTTAAAATCTATGGTTGGGACAGCGCAGGGAAGGAACAATTTCAGACTATGTGCTCCTTCACATTGACTTGTCCTTTAGCAAGGAACTTAATCTTTGTTTCTCAACTCGCTAACCTATAGAACAGGAATATAGCTGTACCTACCTGACGGGTTGTTCTAGGAGTTTTAAATGTTCACAAAATAATTCTTGATGCATGGCAAGCACTCAGTGTTAAGGGTTAGCGAATTTAGTTTGTATTGGCGGAAGCAGTAATATTTGGGCTAGTAATTTAAGGTCATTGGAGTTTTTTCCCCCCAATTTTTCAGTTACAGTGGACATACAATGCTATATTAGTTCCAGGTGGACAACAGAGATTAGAGGACCTTTTTAAACATCGGGGAAGAGTTCTTACCAAGAGTGTAAGGGTACAGAAAGGAGGCCTGCCAGAATAGACAACAGTTTCAGCGGGTGGGAGGTGGGAGACTGGGACAGGAGGGAGTGAATATCTGAATGAGTCTCAGGGTCCCACATCTGTAAAAACAGGGAAGGCAGGACAGGGCTTTGTCATTGTGAAGTGTCTACTCTTGCAGGAAGGGCAAAAATAGAAACAGTTCACACGGGCTGCGTGAGTGAGTACGCAAGAGAGTTCTGAACGCTTTCCCCGTTTAGTCAACGCGACGGCCCCCGTTACAGCCGAGGTCACCTACAGGTCAGGGTCTCGGCGGCCAAGGCCACCTTTCCCTAAAGCGAGTCAACCACGACGTAGCTAGACACGGAGAAAAGCAGGCCCGCGCCCGGCTAGGAACTGTTACACTAGGAAGAAACAATGACACGCGGTGCCAAGCGTTTCCAGGGAAACAAGGCGGCGCTAAGGGGGTGGGGGAGGGCCGCCGAGGGAGGGTTTGTGCGCGGAGGGAAAGAGCTGAGGAGAGCTGAGCCGAGACCCGAAAGGGCGAGAAGCCACCTTTGCAGAGCTGGGGGGAGGGGACATAGAAGTGCAAAAAAAAAAAAAAAAAAAAGCTGAGAGGCTGGCGGGAGTCGGGGCGGCTGCCGAGCCGCAGCGGGAACGGAGCCGCGCGGGGGCCGAGCGGACAGGGGCGGCGACGGGGGTCCCCGACCTCCAGCCTGGGCTTATCCTCAGGGCAGGGGGACGACACGAAGCAGCCCCGGGGCGGCCTCTGACCAACTTGAGGGCGCCCCGGCTGCGGGCTGAGGAGCGAACCGAGCGGGATGAAACAGCAGCAGCGAGGCCAGCGGGCGCCAGGGCGCCGGGCCGGCCGGAGCCGACTCCAACCTCTCCCACCAGCGTCGCGAAGGGGAAACACCCCCAACTGCGCCGAGGGCGCCGCGACTTCGAGCTGAACCCCTCTCCCGCCCCCTCGCCCAGCTCCCTCCAGCGGCGCGACTCCCCCTCCTCACCCGCCAAGGCCAGCGGAGCGCTGAACTTCACCGTCCCCTCTTTCCGACTCCCGCAACCGCCCCTAAACTCTTCAGGTTCCACCGGGAGGCTTTGAATTGGCGGGAGAAGACCAAGCCCAACCCCTTCTACGGCGGCCGGGGAAGGCCAAGCCTGCTGCACGCTCCACCTAGGAAGTCGCCCCGCCCTAAACCCCACCCTTTCCGGTCTCCGGGCGGTGCAATCTCTTAGGTGTGTCCTTGGCTCCGCCCTCCTCCTAGGCTTGACACGCCCCCTTCCAAAGAACAACCAATCGCCGCCTCGGTCCGCGTTGCTATAGACAGCCTTCTCATCACCTCACTTTCCTCCCAGCAAGCTGTGCGACGCGCCGGGCCTCTTCCCCCTTTGTGCCATCCGGGTCTCTCGCCCGAGCCATTTAGTCTGTGGCGAAGCGTTAGGGCGACCTGTGTACTGTTGAGAGCGGCAAGGAAAGGCGCCGCCCCAGCGGCCAGGAGTCTGGACTATGGCGGTAGGTGGCGAATCTAGAGTTTGAAGCCAGGGGATGTTTTTCGGCTCCTCTCAAAGGGTACGCGAACGGCTCCCAGAGCTGTTGTCCGCGCGCGCGCGCGCGCGAGTGGACAAAATGGCGCCGCGGCCTCCTCCTGCGCCCGCCATCATGGCTGCCGGCCGTAGGGAGGGGGACCGAGGCGGTGTCGATGTCGGTGGGGGTGGGGGTGGGAAGCCTCCAGGGGTGTCTTCCTCCCCCCCCAACCCCCCCAGAACTTTCCTCCGTTCTCGTTCCCAGCTCTGTGTTCTTTTCGCCCCGCACACCTGCCTTCACTGAAGGGAGAGTGTGGTTTACATGGAGTTTCATTAAGGGCTTAGGAGTATCTGTGTTCACGATGGGGAAGGGCTCGGCGGTGGGGTGGGGAGAAAAGCGATCGGGGTCGTGTGGAAAACGCTGGGTCAGCCGGTAAGGGACAGGCCGTGGAAAGAGCAGTCTCGTAGCGATCGTGTCCGGTAAGGGGGCTCTCGTTTGCGTAATTCCGATTAGCGTTTGGTCTGCGGGAACCCTCGCTGGTTCCTCGGTGGGAGGCCCGGGGCAGGAGTGGGTGGAAAGGGGGCAGAAATGGGGCAGAAATCGCGAGAAAGGGCTCCGGGGGTGCGCGCGCGGGCGGGGGCTGCGTTTCCGGGCGGCCCGCGACGCGGTGGGTTTGAAGTGGGGGGAGCGGCTGGGTCAAGCCCCCGTCTTCGGGCCGCTCCTTTAAAACAGAAGTCGTCCCCAGCGACTCATTTCACCTTCAGTTAAAAAATAAAAAGTAAATAAAATAAAAACAATGCAGTTCTTAAAAGATCTCCTCGGAACGTTAAGCCCGCTTTGGGGCCTGTGGTGCCCGGTCCCGCTGGATCTCGTTACAGTATCGGGCGATCACCTCGTTCTTTATACTTAGTAACTGTGAAAAGGAAAAATGCGGGCGTTTCGCGTTCCTTCGCGCTGACTGGGAAGGGCTTTCTCATCTCGGGAAATGGGCAGTGCTGGGAAGCGTCGTGGAAGATACATAGTTTCCTGCTCGTAACAATTGGGGCATCGGGGATTACAGCGGCCTCTCCCTCCCCCAACACGGAAGCGACGGGATTTACAGCCGATTTAAAAAAAAAAAAGGTTTCAAACAGTTGGCAGGCTATTTAGTATCTATGCAACTAACCGATTTAATGTTTTCCTTTGTTCAGATGGTGTTTGGGGCCTCTTGATATGCTTAAAGTAAAAAAATAAAAAAAAGGTAGTGTTTCACTTGGCCTCAAATATTTTAAAAAACGAAGTCAACTCGGATGTGTGTCCCCGCAGGTCCTCCTCCAGTAAAAAGCCGTGACTCCCTGGGGAAGTGGCCTGGTACTGGATCCAGCTTCCTTCTTTGCACAGGAAAAAAGATTCATGCGCTGTGTCTGGAGCCTTAGGGGGGTTTTAAACCAGATGTAAATTCTGAAATGGCCTTGCACGGAGCCAGCGCTGGGTGCAGAGGGCTGTTTTGCGGTTGGCGTTTAAGGTTCTTATAGAGGGATCCCTCCCCAATCAAAATAAAGCTTAGACATTTTTAGAGAAGTTTTAGTACTGGTTGATTTGAGGGGATAGTTTCGTGTGCTGGTGTAAAATGTCCTCGTGGAAATAAGAGCTGCAGGGGCTCTGAGGCCGCCTGTCATTCCTGTCTGCCTTGCCCTTTGGTGTGTTTACGGAGGGAAACGGCTGTTGGGTGTAATTAGCAGCCGGTGTGACCAGGTGCCTTCCCTTAAGCCCAGGGCGTCTGACTTCCCTCTCCCCGGTCTTCTGGGACGTGAAGCATGTACAGCTACATCAACCACTGGCTGAAGACGTTCACTGCCCGGCTAGGGGTTGGCTTCCCCGTGGGAAGGCTGTTTTCAGCTCTAGTCGTGGTCTCTGGAAAGCGGTTTGCCGGGGGCTCTGGAATGCCCTCCTGGCCAGGCTGCACTTGGAGAAGCTACCGCAGTGCTTCCAGTTTTTGCAATTTATTTACAAAGTTAGTTTTACCGGCACGTAGTACATCTGAAATCGTCCTGAAGGGTAGAGGGAAAGGACCGGTGTGAAAGTCAGGGTCACCCGTAATCATCCGATGCAGTGTCTGCTAACCGTGGAGAGTGAAGAGGGTCATCTTTGGGGGGGTCAGCCAGTGCTGCCGGGTTCCACTTTAAAAAGGAGAAAGTGGAACTCCATTCTAAGGGATGGAAGCTTTTCAGCATAACATTTGTTTTTTAATTTTATCGATTTTTAGAGAGGGGGGAACATGGGTTTGTTGTTCCTTACTGATGATGCATCGTTGTTTGATTCTTGTATGTGCCCTCACCGGAGACTGACCCTTCAGCCTTGTCCTATCTGGACCTTGCTCTTAACACACTGAGCTCGGCAGCCAAGGCCAGCACCATACTTTTATGGTCCCAGCAATCACTCATATGTAGAAAACTGGGAAGGCACATATGCTTGAATGAGAGCCTCTCCGGTGTTTAGTTGCTTCTTTTTTGTAGAGAGAGAAAGAGCAACATCGATTTGTTGTTCCACTTATTTATGCACTCACTGGTTGATTCTCATGTGTATCCTGATTGGGATGGAATCCAAAACCTTGGTGTGTCCCTGCGATGCTCTAACCAGCTGAGCTACCCGGCCAGGTTCCTTTTGTTTCTTACTGGTTGTTTTTTTTGTACCATTGTTAGGGCTCAGTACATAATTTATGTCTTTAATCCCAACAAAACGTTAATCCTTCCCTTTTAATTTATCATTTTATTCCTGGAGTCTAGTATGGAGTTTTGGCACATTTTTATTTTCAGTAAATAGTTGTTGAAATAATGCAACTTCTTCCACGTCACTTATTAAAATTCTCTCCATTTGTTTTGGTTTCTGTTTGTTTTCTGAACTAATCTTCCTAAGGGAAGAATTTTGTTGTTAGGTGATTTTCTGCTGAAAATTTATAATGATTCCCCATTGATCCAGTTCAGCTTTTTTCTTCCATAAAGTACAAGATCATCAATATCTTAGGCACTGTGGGCCACACAGAGTCTCTGTCACATTCTTTGCTGGCTGACTTGCTCGTTCACTTGTTTTGACAGTCCTTTCAAAAATGTAAAAACGATTCTTAGTTCAAAGGCCATATTTTGCCATCCCCTGTCCTAAGTAGTCAATTCCCCAGGCATATTAACTATTCTGTGCTCATTTAAATCAATTTCTTTTTTAGTGGTACTCTGTTTGTAATTTGGACCACTCAGTTCAGCAGAGACACAAGTATTTTTTAATGGAAAACTAATAACTAGAATCCATTTCCTCCTCAAACATTGATTTATTTCTGTGCTGAGTACTATGTAGTTATATGCAAGGCAAGTGAAACTGTCTTCTGTAAACTGGAAAACGAAGTGAAATTTAGATGAAGAAACCTCTTTGAGGTAAATCAGGTCTGTGGGAAATAGTGTGTACACTTAGTTTGACTACTGTTGTAATTTTAAAAAAATTTTATACTGTGATAACTTACAAGCTGCTTTAAAGCAGAAAAAACTTAATGTTTCCATAGCCCAGAGCATATGTGAGGAGAGGCAGACCATATTTTGCAGCAGCACTGTGCCAAGGGGCTGTTTTCAGTAAAGAGGGTTAATGAAATTAAGATTGGGTTCTCAGATAGGTAAGTTAATTTTCTGTTGCTCTTTTCAGAAGCATTCTTTCTGCTAGCAGTTTTAAGATTTTACAGCCTTGAGTTTCTTTAATCTTTAACAGCTCATGTAAAAAGTATTGATAGAGTTGGCCAATTGAGAGTACACAATTTAAAATGGACTATATTTTCTCTGCTTGAATGTTTTATTGGAAATACTTGGAGCCCTTATCTCTTCCCCTTATCTGTTTTCAAAGTTATAAAAATAATGATTAAAAATTAAAGATACATTAATCCCATATTCCTTTGGTATTGGGTTAATCATTTCGATTTACTCAGGCCTATTTATCAGGTACAAAGCATATTTAGCTATTTGGAAATCAGCCATTCTGATTTATTGGTTTTTATTTTATATTTTTTATGTAAAATTTGAGGATGACTACCTTTCCTCCCCACACTCTTTTAAGAAGTTGGTAATATTTTAAATGTTATTTAGGACTTACAATCATTTCTCTTTAAACTTTTAGGCTAGTGATACAGAACGAGATGGACTAGCCCCAGAAAAGACATCCCCAGATATTGATAAGAAAAAAGAGCAGTCAGATGTATCTGTTTCTCCTAGAGCCTCAAAACATCATTATTCAAGATCACGATCAAGGTCAAGAGAAAGAAAACGAAAGTCAGGTATGAATCGTTGGAAATGATGATAATAAAAACTGCCAACAGTTGTTACAATCCATGTAAGAGTATGCAAGACATAACCTGTTTATTGATATGTGTTGTTCCCGGTTCAGAGTTGGATAGTGAAAAGTCCATTGGTAATTTTCTTGGGACTTTTCCAGTTATGAGCAATACAAATGCTCTAATATAGAAATTTTTTTACTTGTTCAAAGGCAACAACGTATGTTTAAATTTGTCATAGTAACTATTTGTTAACCCTAAGAACTTATTTAACATCCTTTGATGTAAGTTACAACAAGAACATTCATAACCTTGCCTTTCTTTCTTAAAAAATTTTTTTCACCTTTTTCTTTTTTTTAAATTTTGAGAGGGAGAGAAACATTTGTTGTTCCACCCGTTTAATGATTCTTATATCTTGTATGTGTCTTGACTGGAGATTGAACCCGCAACCTTGGCAAATTGGGACAATGCTTTAACCAACGGAGCTACCCAGCAGGGATTTAAACCCCCCCCCCCCCTTAATGTTAGAATATTTCTGAAGCAAGAGGTTTGGCATTTTAAAATGCACCTTATTTATATAAAAATAAACTGGTGTGTTATAGACAGCATGGTGTTTTGCTATTTTTTTTAAAAAACCTAGTATTGCTATTTAATGAAGATGTAAAGTAGAACAGTAAGGAGTTTAAAAGATTTAAGGCTTGAGCTCTAGTTCTTTATCCTTTGTGTCCACAGATAATCATCTATAATACAGTTCAAATGTAATTTTTTAATCTACATATTTGAAACTACTGTATTAAACAATTTTGAATGGAAATTTTTCTAAACCCTAACATCCTTTTGACTACTTACACCAAATATAATTCAACCTGCTTGTCTCTTGCATTTTTCATTCTTAATTGTTAGCCTCTAATAAGCCTCTTTATAAATTTACTATGGACTAGGAAACACTATGGGTAGGCTAATCAGATTGTTCTGTAAAATATTAAGTCTTCTACCACCTAAAAGACAATGTCTGTTTTAACTTGTCATGAAACTTTTTTATTTAGTTCTTCCTCTTGATTATATTCTGGTTTGTTCAGATTGCTTTGTATGTTTTAGATGTGTGCAGTATTAATGTAGTAGAATAATCCTACTCTGCTATAAAAAATAGCTTTTGCAAGAGGACTAGTAAGTAGGATCTTTAGTCAAATGTACTGGAAACTGTTCTTTATGTGAGTATTGGAATTTGTGTTTGAGATGTTTCTGTGTCTGTTTATGGTGAATGTTTGTGTGTCTTCACAGATAATGAAGGAAGAAAACACAGGAGCCGGAGCAGAAGCAAAGAGGTAATTAATACTTTGTAGTGAATAGGCAGTTTAAATACTTGTAAAGTATCTGATAGAAATGTTTGTGTGTGAATATATGATATTGTCAAGGTAAGTACCAAAACTTGAAATTTAAAAGGTTAATTGAGTTATAAAATAAGCATGATTTGGATTCATCGTTTTTCAAGAAGATAGTTGTTTATATGAAAAATTCATTCAAAAACTTAATTTTGTTGTGTTGTGAAAATATTCACAATAAAAATTTCATATGAAGAATATAATTGGTTTTTTTAGGCCTGTCACACAGAGCTTCCATTAATCTGAGGTCCCGAGTCTCCTTATGCCTGATGTCCACTCAGGATTTTAAGTAGCGATACACTAGATATCTGTGGGCTACTTTTCTTTATGGAAGGTAATGAGAGTCCTCTTTTCATTAGTGAACTAGTTCTGTTTCTCTAATAGTGGTATTGAATTTTGAAATAAAAGTGTCAGTGTGAGGGACAGCTAGAAAAGTGGCGGTGACAGCAATACTTGAGGAAAAGAAAGGCAGCAGCTGTATTGCAGAGGAGTTAACTGACCCACCTGTGGAGACAGGGAGCCAAACGTGAGCAGGAGCAGCAGAGAGTCTTTGGGGGCTGGGCGAGGGTCCTGAAACAGATGTGGGCAGGGACTTCACCTCTTCCCCTAATGGAAGCTCTGTTAAATTTCTAATTTAGGAGAGTTTTTGTGAAAATGAATATTTTGTTTAGCTCACATGATAACATTTCTATAATAAATCATACTCAGCGTGCTAATGCGCGAAGAGACTGAACTGAAGACGCTGCAGACTCAGATAGCAAAATAATAAGCCTACTTCATGATAAGGTAACTATTAGTCATTCAAACTCCTCTTTCCCTTAAGTATATCTTAAATCAGTTAAGGGTTTTAATGGTTTTTTAAAAATTAATAGTAATGTTACAAGTGAAAAACTGGTTTGAAATAAACTCTAAAACCTTTGGAAGTTTAACCACTTAATCACCTTTACAGTTTGCTGCTGTATGGCAAAATCAAAGAAATATTTTTTTATGAACTCATGTTACAGAGAACTGGCAATGAAACTAAAATTTAGCTGTGTCTCCAGGTCTCTTATTTTTCTGCAGAATAATAAATTACATAAGTATGATCATTTTCAGATATATCATCATGCATGTTTTAAAATATTTGGCCATCTTTTTTGTTTTTAAGTTAATCTTCAGTGTAAAGAAATGTCTTATGGCCTGTTTTGGGAAACATGAAATAAGTGTCCTATTGTAGAAAAGCAGTGGCCTGAGCATCAGGAGAATGTGGGGCCTGGGCTCAGCTCTGCTGCCGTGTAGCTTTGCGACTTTAGATCTTAGTATAGTTATGTGTAAAGTGAGAGGAATTAGAGGGTTTGAGTTTCCTTCTGGCTTTAAATTGTGATTCTGAGGTGTCCAGGATTTTAAGCTTTAGCTACAAGGTGGATTTGACAAATATTAATGTGGGGAAGTCTAACGTTTCATACTTCTAGTTAACTATGAGTGTAGGGTGGAGACTTGATCATACAGTTAGCTCAGTCTCTGAATGCATATGTTGTGGAAACAAGAGCCTTGGTTTTTAGGTTTTCAGATACGGGAGAGGTGTGTGTTGTGTAATGGTATAGGGATTATGTTATGCCTAGGTTGATTTCATAAAAATTAAAACAGATACGGTTGCCATTTTCTGTCCTAGGTACATGAACTGTAATAGAACTCCAAGCCTGTTGGGATATTGCCCGATGAAAAGTGACTGCCGCACAGTTTAGACATTGGGAGAAAAGTCAAGAGCCGTCTTTTAGAGAGGATGTGGCAGTATAGCTATAAAAAGGACACATCAACTCTGCGTAAAGTAATTTTAAGCTGCAGAAAATATTAATAGCAAAATTAGTTTTACTTAGCTACCTAATTTGAAATGCATTTTCTGGTGCATTTCTTTGTGTCCTTATTATCTTTATTGTTAACTAAAGGTCAAATAACATTATGTACTTTGGATTTAGAAGTTGATGTATGTACTTGGTCTGTTCATCTAAAAGGTTTGTTGGAAAATTTTCTAAATTTATGATACATGTGTACTTCCCTTATTTAGATAAAAGAGACATTAGAGGTTCATAATTCAACATTAAATTGTTTTAATTGTGGTATTGAAAATATCTGGGGGAGGAAACTGCATTTTGGGATTCATAAAGGAGAAGTAAAATTAGCAATATTACATCTGCAACATGTGGGTAATGTGAAGCTAGATCGTTTTTTAAATTTACCACATACTCCTAAGGTTACTAATGTTGCATCACAACATTTTTGTCTACTGATACCCATACTAACTCTCTTTGTTGCACTATTTTCCTGAAAGAACCAACTTCTTCTTAAAACAGGCAAGAAGACATGAATCCAAAGATAAATCCTCCAAGAAACACAAGTCTGAGGAACATAATGACAAAGAACATTCTTCTGATAAAGGAAGAGAGCGACTAAATTCATCTGAAAATGGTGAGGACAGACACAAACGCAAAGAAAGGAAATCATCAAGAGGCAGAAGTCATTCAAGATCTAGGTCTCGTGAAAGGTAACTGGTCCTGGTGTTTGTAAGTTAGTGCCTTCTGAAGCACTCCAGAGCTGCATAAAGCTGCTTATTACCCAGCACTGCCCCCAAATCTTAATTAGAACATTGATTCATCTTTTCCTTCTTTTTTCTCTAAGTCAATCTATTCCTTTGTGCACTAATGTCCACTAATAGGAGTCTTTTGGGCTTTGGTTTCTGATAAAGGCAAAAAAATGGTTGAGGGGGTAAGGGTTGATTGTACTTAACCTATTCAATTAGTGACTATATAGTTCTTTTAACTTCTTGATGTATTTAATTTTTGCAGTGAAAAATTATATTGCTAAACTACGTTTATATAACTTAAGCCAATATAACAGCCCTTTTATATTGCTGATGTAGGATTTATTTGCTGCTAAATTCTAATCTAGGTTTTCTCTTGTGGTAGAGATGCAGATAAAAAGACTTGAGATACTGGATCATAGCTCAGGTTTCTGGGATTTTTGTTTTTTAAGAAGTCAGTATTTAACACATGTTCGGAGATTTCTTTGGGGAATATGTGGTACCAGATTTGGTCAAACATTTTCCACAGTAGGGTAACATGATTAAGTATATTCTTAAATTTTATAAATACTTTAGTAAGGCAGTAGATTTTAAACTGTTCATCTTAAGTTGGGGTAGGATGCTTTGCATTTTTGTTGTATTATAGTTTCACTGTGTTAGCTAAGAGACATCAAGAACAAAGGCCAATTTTTTGTTTAACTCCTTCCATTGAAAACCTCAGACTATCTTTTTTGTACACAATGCAGTATAACTTATTACCTTTACTGCAGACACTACAGGTAACTAGTTTGTAATGTCTGTAATTGAAAAGACACACCTCTAACCACAAATGTGTGCACTTTAACTTCAGGCGTCATCGTAGTAGAAGCAGGGAGCGGAAGAAGTCTCGATCTCGGAGTAGGGAGCGGAAGAAGTCAAGGTCCAGAAGCAGAGAGAGGAAGAAGTCTCGATCCAGAAGCAGGGAGAGAAAACGTCGGATCCGATCTCGTTCCCGCTCAAGATCAAGGCACAGGCATAGGACTAGAAGCAGGAGTAGGACGCGGAGTAGAAGCAGGTGGGTTTTCACCTTCTTGGTTAAAATCAAATAGGCCCCTCACAGGCTGTGTCTTCTGTCAATCTGAGAATAAATTGTGGGTCAGAATTTATTTACAGAATAATCACATCCTGACCAGAAAGGACACACCTAAATACTTGTAAAACATTCTTACACAGTAAAATTTTATCAGATTGCTGTGAAGTTTAGATGTGAATAGTCCCGTTTAAAATTATTATCGTTTGGTAAATGAATTCATCATGTTTATGTTATAATCACAACTGTATTGTGAGCTAGACTCATCGAACTTAGAGAGGTTGAGTAACTTTGCCCAGAAGCCTAAAATCACAGTTACTAAATGGTAAAACTAGGACAGGGTCCCAAATGTGTGTGAATGTAAAGTCAGTGTATGTGCCTATCCCACCATACTGTGTATACTGTCTCAGATGTCCAAAAGGATGGGCTTAGATTATGCATTGTAGGATTGTACACCCGAAACTTACATAATGTTATTAGCCAATGTGACCCCAGTAAATTGAATTTTTTAAGAAAGATGAACTTAATTCAAATCTCTCTTGATTGAGAGGAGGCTTTAACTTGTTGAGACAAGACAGTGAGCATGGGGGGTAGGGATCTTTAATTCTTAATATTCAGAGAATATGTTCTCTACTCAAGATCATTATAGTGCATTATATCTATAGTCAAATATATTGATACTAAAATAATGGAAAAACTTTTAATTTTTTTATTGCCTAAGTTAGTCTATAATAGACAAGTAATAGATAAAAGTGGACTGGGACCGTTGCACCTATCCATCCACTACTAGGCATTTATTCTACATGTTGACCTACACAAGCGGAAAATGACCTCAAGTAGAATGTACAAGGCAAGTCTTTGCAACTCTGGGTGTAACAGTGAGATGGAATCAACTTAAATGTCCATCTGATAGGGATGGTTGAATGAACTTAGAAGACTAGCCACATACACAGGCACTTAGGATATCATGGAAGATGTAGGACAGGCAGAAAGCAAAAGGTTCAGAGTGTATTTACTGTGCAGTTTGATTTTTGTTGAACCATGTAAATATAACTGGTTTGATTCAACAAAGTTATTATTACTTGGCCATACTGAGACATGTAAAATACAATTTATTACAGAGATAGAAAGAAGAGAATTGAAAAACCGAGAAGATTTAGCAGAAGTTTAAGTGGAACTCCTAGCCCACCTCCCTTCAGAGGCAGAAACACTGCAATGGATGCACAAGAAGCTTTAGCTAGGAGGTGTGTATATTTTCTTTTTATTTGATGCATTTTTTTTCCTTTTCGACTTGAAGTAGATGCTCAGTTGTGTGGACAAAATGAGTGCTTGCAGTCAGAGGATAACGGAAATAGTTAAATCTAGCCATGAATGCTGTCTGTCCCGCCTTTGTGATCTAGAACTAAGTAAGTGGTTTAATTCTTATTCTGAACATTTACTTATTGCACACCTGGAAAGATTGCGAGTCTGCAGCAGTTCTTCTTTTCCCCTTCATGATTAACTGATTCATTCTTCTCAACACTAGAATCCTAAATATTTTTAGTTTGGAATTGAAACTTTTTTTAAGTCTTAAATGGGATTTAGGAACTTGGTTGATTTTGCTGTAAAACTGCTGTCTTTTGTTTTTCTTCCTCAAGAAAAGAATCTCTGAAACAAGTAGAATTTTGTCAGTGGTTTTCTTATTATAAACCAGTTTATTTGACCTTCCAAATTTTACTGCTGAGAGCAGAAGGAGACCATCATATTTCTGAATTTTTAATGTTTCAGAAACGAGTGATAGTGGGACCACACACAGCAGGGCTACCTGACTGAAATCCGAAAAACCATTAAAAGCACTGCCTCATCTCCAGAGGCAAGAAATAAAGCTAAATCCAAGTCCTTGTTTGCAGGTTTTCCCATATCTGAAAACTATACTCTTTTGATTTTGACTTTTTTTTTTTCTTTATGAAATTGAGTTTGTATTTTTTTTTTTCCATTACAAAAATACAGTTGTCACAATGTAACCTGACGGGCTGCTGCCCTGTGAACCCAGCCTGGCAGAAACTCCAGCTGAACAGCAGCAGCAGCAAAGGTGTGAGCTCACCCCTCCTCCATCCCATTCACCTTAGTGAATGGTGTCAGTTCCAGACTTGCAGTGGCCATTTTAAATGTGCACCAGTAGTAGGCAAGCATATTTTCATTCTGAAACTAAGATCAATAGAATTAGGAAATAATTTCCCACAGTATTTGAAACTGTGGTCCATTAACTCTGACCGGTATTTTTTTAAGTCATGAAATTTATTCTTATTTACTACAAGTTTGTTACGTTTTAATTTTTGGATTTTATTAAAATTGAAGCTTACTGATTTCTAAGTTTTTCTTTTTAGTCTCTAGCTTACTGCCACTGTGTTTTACTACTCATAGCCCCCCAAACGAAACGAAACCTTTCCCCCAGTCCTTGTGCCTTGATACCCCGTTCAGAGGACAAAGGCGCGGCATTTAATTTGTACTTGGTGAATGAGGGAATTCTTCCAGGAAGGGTTTCTCTTTCAGGAACTCGTTACGAGGGTAGTATTACTTAGGGTTTGCCATGTAGGGCGTAGGTGCTGACTTGGCAGCATATTAGTGTGTGTGTTAGTTAGTGAACTTAATGTGAGCCAGAATGTGTGTTTATTTTGGTGGGGGATGAATTTGTGTTTCATGTTTCCGGTTCCTTTGCTAATGATAAATTCTTTCAGGTGCTAAAAAGTAATTTCCTAATACTGAGTCCCCCCTCCTTTTATTAGATCATAGAGGTTGGCAGTTGGGGTTTGTGTGCCTGTTTTGGAGGGGATTGGGTGGTTTTGTTTTTATTTTAATTTGAAGGCTGTATAATAAAGTCTACTTAACTGCAAAAATCATTGTCTGCATGCTGATTGGCCTTATTGTGTATCGGCCTCCCTGAGAAGCATTTGGTACACTTGTCAGCATCATTCCTACTTAATGTGGGCCAAGGCTCCCGGTGCTCAGTGTCATTTGCAAGATTTCACTTAATCCTTTCTTCTGTAACCAGCACTGATAAAAAGACTGAATTGTTTTTATTTTTAAGCCACACTCTGAGAACTGTGTTAAAACTATTCCAGTTTTGATTTTAGTGAATTTAAAAGTGTTTATAACCAGTTTAAAAATGCTTACCTGTGACTGATAGCATCTTAAGAGTGATTGCCTTTTCCCCCCACATGCAGCTATCAATTTGGGAAAGTATTAAACATAATTTAAAATTCTAGATAGAGTGTTTTGTGTCTACTTTTTACCTACTGAGAAATACAAAGATAAATATTGGTTTTATGTTTTAAATTTATTTGCACGCTGTTTGACAGGTTGGAAAGGGCAAAGAAGTTACAAGAACAACGAGAAAAGGAAATGGTTGAGAAACAGAAACAACAAGAAATAGCTGCAGGTAATTTTTATTACGGAAGTGTGGTGTTTCTTTGTAGAAAATTTGAAAAGTTCAGAAAAGTAATAGGAATAAAATCACGTAGGAGCCCTATTACTCACCAGTACGCTGTCACATCTTTTTCTATTAGTTGCTTTCCTACTTCATAAAATCTTTATGCATTTATATTTCTGATTTGGTCTGTGCAGATCATTTTGACAAGGAAATAGTGACTTTTTGTTCACATAGCACTTTAGCTATCACTACACTTGTCTCTCAGTTATGATTTTGGAAATGCAGTTTATTAACGGTGATGGCTTGAACTGGAGTATGTATTAGTAAATCAAGTTTTTAGACATAGCCTATTGGCTGTGAATGATAGAACGTGATCAGAGAGCTTACTGTAAAATTATATGAAATGTAATCTGGGAGGGGGTTTTTTTTCATCTGGTTGCTTGGTTGGCTTTTGTGTGTGTGTTTTGTTTTTGGTTTTGTTTTTACATTCCTAGTCAATAGTGGTACTTTAAAAACGTAAAATTTTACAAGATGATGTTAGTAGTTTAGAGAACTTTTTAAGCTTGTATTCTGGACTGACAGAAAAATGTAATTTGAAGTCTTTCTGTTTAGTATCTGTTAAATGTGCCTGTTTTAATATTTTTAAATGTTTGTGAAATAACCTGAAATAACTTCGTAAGTTAAAGAACCATACAAATAAAATCTCGTATTGTTTATAAGTTTAACTACAAGCATCAAAGTTCATGTCCATTGAAATCATATACCTTTTTACTATTTGTAGAATTCTCTTCATTTTCAAGAAATAAATGAAGTTATATTTAGGGGATCATATATAGAAATACAGATATCGATAAATACATTCCTTAAATGTTGGTAAATTCTTTTGCTTTATAACCTAGTGCTCTGTCCTACTTACCTCCTCTTTCAGCAGCTGCAGCTACTGGAGGTTCCGTTCTCAATGTTGCTGCCCTGTTGGCATCAGGAACGCAAGTAACTCCTCAGATAGCTATGGCAGCTCAAATGGCAGCCCTGCAGGCTAAAGCTTTGGCAGAGACCGGAATAGCTGTACCTAGCTATTACAACCCAGCAGCTGTGAATCCAATGAAATTTGCTGAACAAGAGAAAAAAAGGAAAATGCTTTGGCAAGGCAAGAAAGAGGGGGTAAGTCCTTTTATTCCCCTTTTGTCACTTATTCCTAATGAGCAATTGTTTAGAAAAACAAATTTGAGTTGGAAAAAATTAGTTTGCTTTTTTTTTTTTTTGAGAACCTGATTAGAATAGTTTAGTTTGCCACAGTTATTTATTACTGAAAGGAAATGCATGATGTAGATCGGGCTTTCAAAGCAAACCAGAAATATTACGTATTTATTAAGGAAAAAGACTCCCTAGCTTAGGTTGTTTTGTAAGGTATATTATGATGTACTTTCATTTCTTTGCTTCCATTACTCTATAGTAGAAATCTTAATACAATTCATTATAAACTTCATTGATAGAATGTCATTAATGCTATTGTTTCTTTTACTTTATACTATGTATTATGGAAAGATTTTTTTTTTTTGTATTATGGAAAGATTTAAAACCCTAGTAAAATATATTTAAATTTTATATATTCTAAAAGTTTACTGTTTCTTAATAGGACAAATCCCAGTCTGCTGAAATATGGGAAAAATTGAATTTTGGAAACAAGGACCAAAACGTCAAATTTAGGAAATTGATGGGTATTAAGGTGAGTATATACACTTTTTATTAAAGTTCATACTAACTTGTATTTTCAGGGTCATGTTGATTCTCAGCTTCAAAGTCATTTCAGTGATGTGTCTGCCAACTCTGGGTACCTTTTTTTTGTTGTTGTTCTCCAGATTAATTTTATAGAATTAACTAAAATAATAATACATTGTTATCACTAGTTGACAACACAAATTGTTTGACTTAAATTAACAGGTTTATTGATTATTACTGTGTATTTATACGTTACATGAACATTGTTCCAGATCATAAGCTTCTGTTTGTAAGTAAAAATGAAATTGTAAAAAGGAATTAATGGATTTGCTTTTTAAAAAAGATACTGCTCATTTAAGGTTAATTGTACCTGGTGGAGTAGAACCTTCTTGATTATTAAAGTTTCAAGAAAGCTTTTTCTTAAATGTAGAAAATTGAGTTCTTGCTGAGTCAGGTGTAATACAGAGAGTGTTAGATTTCATACAACCTGGAAAGGTCCACAAATGCTCAGACATTGGTCATCACTAAGGGAATTGGTTCTTCGTTGAAGGGATATTTGGCTTTAACTAAGCTGCACTGAGCTGGCTGTTCACACGCTGTCTGGCATGTTCTGCGTGTTCTTAGTCATGCCCACTAAAGTGAAGTTGACTTTTGTTACATCCCAGTACCTGGAAAGGATCGGTGCTGAATGAATGAATGAAGCAAAGTAATTGAGGTCTAATATGTATCCTAAATATGTAATTTACTGGTGCTGTGACATGAGAGAAGCACTTTTTATTCCCACCTGAATTCATTCTGATAACGTTTTCTATCTGATGTTCAGAGTGAAGATGAAGCTGGGTGTAGCTCAGTCGACGAAGAAAGTTACAAGACTCTGAAGCAACAGGAAGAAGTATTTAGAAATCTGGATGCTCAGTATGAAATGGCAAGGTCACAGACCCACACCCAGAGAGGAATGGGACTGGGTTTCACATCGTCAATGCGAGGAATGGATGCAGTTTGAGAAGGATCACACTTAATGTTTGGAACTTTCTAGACTTCGGTTCTGATGTCAGGTCCTTGTTCACCAAACAGCTAGCATTCTAGCTTGCATGGGTGTTGCATTGACTTTAATTTATTGAAAAATAACAATTTTTTGTAAATATCAGATCAGTGATACTGGTGTTAGTGTTGTAATTAGGTTAAACCCACTTCCATTAAATTTGACAGGACTATAGAAGGACAATATTTTTAGTTGATGAATTCTACTTTCAAAATATATATAAAAGCTGCAGGTGGGATAAAATCTCATACATGGGTTTTTTTGTGTCCACTGTCTTGTGTACTTTTGTACTTAACCTTGTACAGTTATTTTCATCTCTTGAAACATGAAAGATGTTATGTAGATGTTCTTTAGACGATCTGGCCATTTGGTATAGACGATCTGGCCATTTGGTACATACCAGCACAAATGAGCTGGGTGGTGGTGATAATAAAAATGGTTTTCTCAAAACTGGTGTTAATTTAAGTTACCTGGAATTATTTTAATTTGTTTTATGGTTTCTGTAGCATTTTGCAATTGCTATTAGAAAACACTTGCTAAAATTTCCTTTCTTTAAAAAAAAGCTTTGGCAGTACCATAGTGAGCAAAAATGTAAAAGGAAGTTAGGAGTAAGCAAAGTTATTAAAACAATACTGTTTTCCTACTCTTACAAGGGACAGAATTGGTGTACAGTATTTGTTAAATATTCCATATGTTATTCAGGAAATAGACTAATACCTTAAAGGGATGTAAGCACTTTTATTTTAATAAAGTGCCTTATAACAAGTTCTTTGTATGCCCTTCACTCATTATCACTTTGAAGTCTTCTCCAGCGTAAATTAAAGTACTACACCATTAGAAAACCACTTTGCTACTAAGTTGACAAGGGCATAAATTTGGTGAGGGGAGGGGACTACAGAACTTGTAATTCATTAGCTTTCCCTGGAAAAATTCTTTGGGAAAGATCGCCACAATGTAGTAGCACAATACAACGTGGGAAGACTTATTTTGGTAAATGTTCAAATTCGTTTTTTCCAGAGTACAGTAGTTCTGTAGAGAAATGGCTTCATGCTTCAATGACAAAATCAAGTTTATAGGGAAATGACACCATGATTTTTCATTTTGGCATCACAGATCCATTTTTCAGTTTTGTGTATACCTTCTTAAATCAATTTCATTAAAATTTTCATGGACTTGTAAGGCATAGTGGATACAAAAGCCCGCATTAACTGCTTCCTGTATTTCTCTACAGTATTTTAGGAGTTTGCCATAGAATGAAAGACATGGGTAGAAAGAGTTCTGCACTCATCTACTGCAGCAATTTAAAAACTAGTAGCCAAGTTTAAATGTGAGACTAGTACAACTAAAATAATTCAACAAGTAATCAGTATTTTTAGTTAATATTTTCCATTATTTTCATACCAAAATGCTTTAAATCCAGTGTGCATTTTACATTTTGACGCATCCTAATTGGGCCCAGCCAGATGTAGCCAGGGGCAACCATATTCATATTAAACAGTGCAGATCTAGAGGGAGACATTGATAATTTTAAGTTGTATAATTAAACTTTAAGAAGCAATTATTGGAGTCCAAGGTTGGGAGGCCAGTAAACTGCTTCACTCAATTGGAAATAAGTTTATAGGGGAGATGTATTCCATAGATTTTATTAACCCTTTTGCTACCCCTTTTTTTCTGGCTGTTAATGCGCTTTATATTTCAAAGCCTTGTGCTCCATGATGGATGTTCTGGCTTTACCCTTTTAAGCAACAGGAAGATGGTTGCTGTCCAGGGAGATACATGGTGGGGAAGCAGGGCAGTAAAGATTAGACCACACTATTTGAGGCAAGGTGTGCTGAGCAGTGTGAGAGCAGTTGGGTTTGAGGCTAACTTGAAAGGTAAGGTAGGATTTCATAGTTGTGTATAGGTGTTCAGGAAAACAGTAATTCAGATGAGGTTTCCAACTTGGGTGAATTTTATTGCAAGTTTAGAAAATACCATTTAAGAAGTATTTGGTGGAAGGAGATGGAAACAAGTTCTGTTTTATATATCAATCAGTTCCATAGGCCAAAAGGTTTAATTATATACTTAAATGGGTGGTTTTTAAATGTTTTAAAAAACTTCATAATGACTTCAGAGAAAGGGGGAGAGGGAGAAAGCAACTGATTTGTTCCATTTATTTATGCATTCAATGGTTGCTTCTTGTGTGTATCCTGACTAGAGGTCGAAGCCTAAACCTTGGTGTAAAACAAATGAACACACATTCCTTTTACGTAGGTGGATATAGGGTCGTTAACAGTTAACATGATAATAATGAGGGACTCTGTAGTCTCCCGCTCTAGTGGGAGATTGTGCCCTGAGGGGTCTGGAAAAAGGAAATTAGCCTGACATTCCAAAGGTATGTTATCACGATGCAAAAAGACAGTAAGATAGGCTCAGTTAACGTAAAGATTGACCTTTGTCAAGAAAGATACCTGCCCAGGACCTGACTACCTGCCATGAATTGCCTCGTTAGAAAGCTTTAATTTCAGACCCTTCTATGTGGCTACTTCAGGTCTCCTGAGTTTAGCTCTGCAAGGCCGCCATGCCGGCCTCCCCTGAGCTTGTCAACATGTGTCCCCTTTTCCGTGCACAAGACAAATCTAAAACAGTTTAATTTAGCAATTTATTTTATCTTCATCCAGGATACGTTTCTTGATTTTAGAGAGAGGAAGGGAGACAAAAACATTGAAGTGCGAGCGAAACATCAATCGGTTGCCTCCTGTATGAACCCACAACTTAGGTATGTGCCCTCACTGGGAATCGGACCCGAAACCTTTTGGTGACCCACCGACCCACCCAGCCAGGACAATCCAGCTAGTTTTTCGTGAAAAGGGGAAGCAAGCCCAGTAAACTGAATAGCTGTCCAAGACCACAACGGTAGTCCACGATCAAACTGGCGTTCCCGGCGCTCATGGCTGCTTGGCACGCACCGCGGAACCCGGGATAAACCACGCGTTGCGCTCCTTTTCCAGCCTCCGCTGCAGGACCGGGACAACCCGCATTGTCTGAACACGGTGATTCACTCGAGCTTTGTTAACGTTTGAAAAGGACCAATCCCAGTGCGCAATGCAAACAATGAGTGAACAGTCGCTTAGAAACTACAAGTCCCAGCATGCCACGCTCCCGGGCCACCTGGGAAGCGGGCGTGAGGGGCGGGGCGCCATTGCATTCTGGGAGTCGTAGTCTCTCGGGACCCGCCCGCCCCTTGTGCAGCTTCCGGGGCCTACGTTTGCAGAAAACCGTACAGGGTGGCCTAGCGCCCTAGGGAGAGTGAGAAAGAGAGAGGTGCCGCCCTACGATCCTTGCCCCCGGCCTGGGTGGCCAGCTCCGCCTCCCCTCGGATCTTTCCCACAGCCCAAGATGGCGGCAGAGGTGGATTTTGGCGATTTAGAGCTGTTCGAGGCGTTCGACCACCCGGAGGAGTCGCTTCCCAAGCCCGTTCACACGCGCTTCAAGGACGGCGACGGCGACGAGGGCGACGAGCACGGGGTGGGCGACGCGGAGCTGCGGGAGCGGCTGCGGCAGTGCGAGGACAGCCTGGAGCAGCTCCGCGCCGAGAATATCCTTCCCGCGCGCGGGCCCGAGCCCCGCGTCGTTTCCTCCCGCGCCCAGCGGCGGCCCGGGCCTCGGGGCCTCGGGGTTCGGGGTTCGGGGCCTCGGGCGGCGGCGGCCTCGGCCCCCGCGGGCCCCCGGGCTCGCCTCGCTCCTCCCGCCGCCCGGCCCGGGCCCGGCCTCTCGGGCTGCGTGCGCCCGCTGCCGCTGCTGGGTTGTCGACTTGGCGGGGGGCGGGGGCGCCCCTCTCTTGGGTCTGAAGTTGCCGCAGTCCCGTCACGGCGGCGTGTGAGGAAGGTTTCGGAAACTTGGACTTGGGCGTAGACCTGATTTTTTTTTAAAAAATCCCTAGAAGCGAGCGGTCCCCAGATGTAGAGTTGGGGGCCTTGAGCAAGGTCCAGGGGTGCAGAGAGGGAGGGTCCGCGGCTTGGCGACGATTGGGGGCCGCGTGGGCGCTTCCCGCCGGTTTTCTTTCCGCTTTTTTATTTTTGCACGAGGACAAGCCCTGGTAGCCAGACTCGCTGGTGTGTTTATTCACATACAGTCGTAGGGATTCATTATTATTATTATTATTATTACTATTATTATTAAACTGGGTGTATAGATAGTTTGGGTTCGAGTGGTTGAGGATTTGTCACGATCCCGGAAAGAAAGCGGCTGGTAAGTTACCTTTTAGTGTTTCCAAGTCGGTTTTTTTGTTTGTTGTTGTGTTTTTTTGGTTTTTTGGTCTTTTCACGGCGCCTTTCTGTTCCGTGTGTCGTGGTGAAAGGTCTCGGCGCCGTTGAGGGCGGGTCTCCCGGCCGCGGTCGCGCGGGGGTTAGAAACGTTTTTTTCGGCGCCTCCTGCGGGTTGGTTCGGGGCGGGACCCGGCGGCGCTGCGGGCCGGGGACCCCGCTTCCCGGCCCGGGCGGGACGGAGGCGCAGCGCGCGTCGCCTCCCAGGCGCCCGGAGTCCCCGGAACGCGGGTGACCTCCCGACGCCGCCGGCCACAGTTAGGTGCCTGTTCTTTACGACCTCCCGGGGTGTTTGAACGGGGCCCGAGGACTCCTTAACGCGTGGTCACATCGGGAGCTCCGACGGAAGCTGAACATCCTGACTCGGCCGAGGTAGGCGACCTGGGAACCGTGCCGTGCGCTAGCGGGGGCCTTTATTTCTATTTATTTTTTTAATCCTGATAGTCATAACCGCAGGTTTTTGATAAAAAGGGCCGCTGAGGATCTTTGTACCATTTTTGTTTTGTGGTGTTGTTTGTTGTTGTTGTTGTTGAGCCTCCTCATGATCCTTTAGGGTTAACTTGTTGGAGGTAAAAGTTTGACTTCTCATAACTGCATGAAACCGACCTACTGGGTGAAAAAGTGTTTGTGAGACAGTCCAGAAGGTGTTGACTTGATGTTCGGAACAGGCGAGTCGGGCAGCCCGGCGGACCTTTCCGGGTAGTTAGACCGAGGATTGCAGAATTAATCTGAAATACCTGTGCAAGGACCAGCGTCCTGTATGGAAGGTTATATTCCTTCAAGCTGTCAGAATCGGGGGCCGCCGGTGCGGTCGTCACACGGGCCTTTTTGCCCCTGGCACCTGCTGGACCAAACTGACTGCGCTGGTGACTGAAAGGGTGGTTTGAGAATGTAGACGCACTCTAAACTCGCTTTTGGTTAGTGATTAACTATTGACTGTAACTACGATTCCTCAGAAATCATCATCTTACATATATTTTATTTAGATAAGCATGTTTTCCAATAGGGTTGATTACTTAAACATCAAGTATTTATTTAAAAGTAGGTTATAAACACCCAAGTTCGAATGACTATGGCATCATAGGCTCTGCCAACTTATAACAAGTAGGCATTAGTGTCATGAAAAAGAAATAGTATTTTCTTTTTAGAATCAGTGCCCTCCACATTGTCAAACTGATAGAGCATTCTACAGAAAACCAAGAAAAAGAAATAAAATTATTTCCCTAAAACTTGTACCCCAAGCGTCTTGGTTTAATCCTTACTTTGGAACCATCATGATCCGAGGTTTCCCTTTTTATCCAGTAAACATTATGTTTACTTGTTTGTTTTTTTCCTTCGTGTTATGAAAATTTCCAAACGAAGACCATGGAAAGGACAGTACAATTAATACCCGCTTTTCATCCCTTGCATTCACAGTGACCATTTTGCCATATTTTTTTCTAATCCCATACGCACATTGCGCCCCAAATATTTTAGCATGCATACTATTTTTAAAAGTACTTTTTTGTGCATAACCACAACAACTGTTATCACACCTGATAATCGTCATGATTTCCTTGGTAACATTCCCAGCCCAGTACCTGTTCGAATTTCCCCAGCCGGGTGCCTGTAACTGATGGTTCAGACTGGACTCCAACCCGAGACCGTGCAATTACATGGGATTTTAAAAGCAGGATATATTTTTCAAAAACTGAAGTTTGCTTAAATTGAAACAAGCCTCTGAACTTTCCCATATTTTAATTTCGTTTCTCTGTTTGACGAGAACCATTCCCAGTGCAGAGTGATGTATTTCACATGCCCTCCAGGAAGGGGAATGCGAGGCAGGTGAGGGGGAGCCGGGGTTCAGCTGGTCCCAGGTTCCCGCAGGGGCGTAGTGCAGGCTTCCCGGCGGCCTGGCCCCCCCGCCCCCCAGTCGCCTTGCAGTATTTGAAAGGGAGATCCAGAGCAGTGTGCTCTTCACATCTCCACCCTAGAGTCTTGGGTCTGAGATATTTAGTGCAGTGTGCTTTGCCCTCCGAAAAGAACCTATTCGTTTATCTATAGTGTTGTTTCCCCATAGAGTTCTAAGCCAAATTCACTCTGATTCTTTCAGAAATGTATTCTTATAACCTGCTGGTTGGTTTGCCCAGTCCTTCCCTCCCCTCCCCAATTTGTAAAGAAACAACCATTAGGAAAAGAGACGTTTTGGTTGGAAACTGAAAGATTAACCGCAGTTTTTATTTCTTGTGTGATATATTTTTAAAATGTTATATTTTTATGTATATAAATATGTGTAAAACCATTAAGCAGGAAAAGTGGTGAAACAGATTTTTCTTGAGAAAATGGGAGTTTTTGGTGGTTCCTGATCACATATGTAAAATGCTGTATGATCCGTGGTACTTAAGAATTATATAGGTCGTGTGTTCATATGTACATATGCAAGTTTTACTTTAACTCCTCTAAGAATATGTTTTAACGTCTGTTTCAGTGGAATACTGGTGAACAACACTAAGTTAGATGGACCTTTACTACAGATTCTGTTTATGAACAATGTTATTTCCAAGTAAGTGGCTTTCCCTTTTCTAAATGGGAGGAATTGGTGTTTGTGCAGCAGTGTGTCCTGTAGGAAGCGGTGCTCGTTTGCGCCCGCACCGTCCTTACTCTCGCACTTACAGTGGACGGAGTCCTGGTGAAGAGCAAGGACGTGAGTCCTGTAAACTTGAATTGGAATCTGGTCTCTGACTTTCTACGCCTGTGTACCCGGGCAGGCCGCTGACCCCCTCTGCAGTCCCCTTTCCTCACTGGGAAACGGTGCTAATAGTAACCACCACCTAGGTAGCCAAACAAGCACCTGTAAGAACCCAATAAATAGCTTCTAATAAATAATAAAAATAAGAACACTAGCACTGCAACAATGGTGTTAGCCATTTCTCTGCCCACGTCAGGTAACAGTTTTCCCTGTTGACTATCTTGAAAGCTTCCCCACACGATATACTTTAATATCAAATCTAGACCCTTGCAGAAAGCCTTCCAGAGTACTCGGGTGTAGAGTGACTGCATTCCCGCAGTGCTTGCTGGAGTTCTGCAATGGTTTGAGGCTGTGCCCTGTCCCTTCCTCGAAGATTGGTTCAGACAGTTGTTTGCCCCCTCCCATGTCACTTAATCACATTCTCTCATGTGCTGGGCAAAGTGAAGATGGTAAAGGGAACCATATACAGCGTGTTACCAGTGTGGCAGGCCCATTACCTTCTTTGTCTTAGCAGAAGAGGAGCCTGAGGGTCTGAGGGGTGGGGAAGCTAGTGGTGAGTGGAGCAGCAGCAAGGTGCCGGGCGCAGCTGGGCTGTGGCACCGCTGTCACCTTCAGATTAGAATCAGGATCTACTCTAGCTCCCAGCAGTCAGACTTCTGCACCACTCACCTGGTGTTTCACCTGCAGAAATCTTAGAATGTCAGAGCTAAAGGGACTTGACAGATCCTCAGGTCTGTGAAGAGGAAGCTGGCTGCCCAGCTGGGGCCTAAGCTGGGCTCCTTGGGCACCTCCCGGACTGAGGCTGAAGAATATTCAATGAACGCGGTTCTTGACCGGGAAAGCTGGAGAAAGTAGACCTCAGTAGTTCTTCTTGCATTGTATTTTGGTTTTACTTTTTCAAATTTAATATTTATATATAGTATTTCCTCATATGTGCATAGAGAATCTCTGGGAAGAGGTGGAAGAACCAATGCATTGGTTGCCTTTGGGTGGCAGAAATAGGCAGCGTGCAGACAGGGTGGGAAGGGGGCCTTTCGTTAGGTAACCCTCTGACTTCTTTCAGCTATCGAACCACTTGCATGTATTATGTATTTAGAAGTTAAATACATAAAGTCTATTTAAAAATCCACTTATTCTTAGCACAAATACTTGTCATGCCAAGCACCGTTAGGTTAGCACCATCGTTTTTTAACTTGGCACTGACGTGTGGTTTCCTCAGGAATAGATCCTGAGTGTTACGGCGAGACCATGATTTGATGAACCTGAAACACCAAGTCACAGAAGTGACACGTGACACAATCGTGACTTCAGTCTGTACCATGTTTTCCTCTGTCTGAGTTCTGACCGTTTTGTGCTCTTACGCAGGCAATATCATCAAGAAATAGAGGAATTTGTGTCAAACTTAGTAAAAAGATTTGAGGAGCAGCAGAAAAATGACGTGGAAAAGACGCCCTTTAACCTTGTGCCCCAGGTATTTCTAACGGAAGGGACTGTCAGATTAGGGGCTGTGCTCTTCACTGCTGGTTACCAGGCCACGAGGGTCCCCTTGAGTCAGAACCTGCGTGATTCAGGCCGCCTGTCCCCTCCTGCCTTGCAGCCTGCAGCCTGCAGTGCTGCTTTCCCCGCAGTGCCCGGTGCAGCCCCGGGCTCTGGATGTGGCTCCTTTTCCCACGGGAGTCAGAGTCAGACCTCGCTGCACGCAGAGTTGGGGGCTTTCTATTCATTCCCTAACTTGAACGCGGGGATTTGTATAGAAATTAATTTTAGACCCCCCCTCCCCCAAAATCTGTATTTCTGGGGTTTATAAAATATGGATCCTTTTTTTCTAAAACCAACAGTTCATGTACTGTCCTTTTTTTCCTCCTCTAAGTGTTTAAAAAAAAAAATCAATAGCGTGCCCCAAGAAATCTGAGAAACTTTAATATGAATATTAGAGCATGAATTTATGTTTAAAAAAATCAGAATTATGTTTTCTGGGCTTTTTTAAAGTAAGAAATTAAGGTAAGTAGAGTCAAGTAAGGATCTTTAGCTGTTTATTCTCTGAGGTTGGAGAACAGAGTATTCTGATTAATTAAATTTTTAAATCACCTTTAGTTTTCACCTATATACAGTTTTTAAAGATTTAAGAACTGGAAAATACATTTAATAATAAAAATCATATTAAATATTGTTAACGTTTTGATTTAAGGTACACTTAAGAATTTTTTAGTGGCTTGAGGTCAGTGAAGGTTATAGTAGTTTTGACCATTAATATATTAATCTTGCTGGTTACCTGATTTCAAGATAAAGTCTGCCTTGCCAGTTTCAGTGTTGAAATTTCCATAATTAATATTAATATCTTTTTAAATTTCCTACTTGTGAAATTTCTTTAACTCACCCTTGTTATGACTAATGAATTCAAATTTTTATATACCTTAATGGTACGCGTTAGAAAATAAAGTGTGTTCAAATTGCTAATATTTAAATTGTAAAGTTGAAAACTGGTTACCCTTTGTAAAGTGTGTTTTCCTTTGTATTAGCCATCCAGTGTTATGCTAGAAGAGGACCACAAAGTAGAAGAATCCTGTGCTGTTGAAAACAACAAGGAAGCTTTTAGTGTAAGTTTGGGCATTTTAGCTTTAGAATTCTGCAGATACGTGTTTCCTATCCCGTGTCAGCTGGGCAGTGTTGAAGCGATGATGTGGCAGAGGCCTGTGCCATCAGGTGGTCACACATTCTTTCATTAAATTTGTTACGGACAACAGTGTAGGCTTCAGCCTCTAAATACTATGGTTTGCTTTTTAATAACTATTTTCTTGTGACCTGGGGTCAAAACAGACATTGTCTGGAGGACTTTATTTTTGTCCTGACCTGTGTTTATTTTCAAGAACTTTGAGGAAGGTATGGAAAGCATGCTTGCTGAACTGGTAAATGGTTGAAGCTGAGAGGGAGAAACAGCCAACCTGGCAGACGGCAGATTTATAATAGAAGACGCTTGACAGGGATGAACCTGTGTGTAGGTCTTTTCAGTACCTGTGTAGAATTTAGCGGTGTCAATGCGATGCAGTGGTGTGACTTTTGTAACTTAAAATTTTTTGAAGATGATGATGGAACCCCGGATGCTGTTAAAGGAAGTCTAGTTTTCATGTTTCTCAATGGTTTCCCCATTGAGAAACCACAGTTTAGAGACGTGGGGTTGCTGGGATGATGAAGAGCCCACAACCCTCCTTGAAGTGATGCACAAAGGATTTCACATCTCTGCAAAAAGACTATTATTTGCAAAGGTGTCATTTCAGGTCACCCTGTGTAGTGCCAAGTGGCAGGACTAGGCCCAGTGATTGGATTGAGAACAAAGAGGCACATTTCAACTCACCATTTAGTAGGTAGGAATTTCTCTCAGGCATGTGAAAAACAAAGTAGTTTGTCTCGTTTTTTTAAAAAGTGAATTCCATGTTACTGGAGTCAAAAGACAGATGCTATCAGGCACTTGAAAGAAAGATTTCTGGATTTGAACTATATCACTTTTCCCTTCTAAACTGAGGTTTGGGGGGTTTAGTGGCACCTGCCTGGAAACTGGGAATTTTGCACATTTGTTAATTTTAATAAACACTGATAAATATTTGCTAAGTGCTCCTTTGTACCATGGACTGTTCTAGGTTCCAGAGACATAGTAGTGAAAGAAAGAAAAAAGGCAGAGTCCCTGCCCTCATTGAATTACATTTTAGTGGGGAAGGCAGTGCCCGGGAGAAAACTAAAACAGGCTGAGGAGCGAGTAAGGGGGGTTTTGGTTTGTGTGCTGAGGGTTTGGTGACGGACAGCCTCTCTGAACCGAGACCTGAGATGCAGGGAGTGAGCCTTCCTGCATTTGAGAGAGGAGCATGGTAGGAAAGGAAGTGAAAGCCCTGAGGCAGAAGCAAGCATACTTTGTCCACTCTATAGCCAGCACTGTTCTAAGCTCATGACAGATATTACTCCTGAGGATGCTGTTATCTGTCTCATTTTACAGGTGGGGAAACAGACATGGGGACTAAGGGACTTGCCAGCAGTCCCTTAGCTAGTAAGCGGTGAAGCCAGGGTTTGAATCCATGCCTCTGGCTCCACTTACATTGCCTTACAGGCCATAGAGAGGACTTGGGATTTTACTCTGCATGAGATGAGAAGCCATTGGATTGTTTTATGTAGACATGTGACATAATATAGCTTGAATTTTTAAAAGAGCTGGCTCTGTGGAAAGTCTGTAGCTGGTTGCATGTACAAGCTGGAAACCAGTTAGGAAGTTAATGTGCTCTCAAAGTTGAGATAAAATGACAGTTTAAGGTGATAGTGGGGGCGACTTACTTTGTTTAAATGGCTCAGTAAAAAGTAAATGTGAGAAAAATTGTGTGTGTGTGTGTGTGAGAGAGAGAGAGGGAGAGAGGAGGGATGTGCATACAGAAACGTCAGTTATCAATTGTACAGTCTAGTTGGAGGGCACGTGGGTGTTCATTGTACCATTTCAACTTTTCTGTCTGAAATTTTTCCCCAAAAATGGAAGGAAAAGACTGAGAGGAAAGGAAATGGAATCAATAAATATAGACAACTTTTCTGAGAGTCTTGCTGCAGGGGAAGCAAAGAAACGGGGAGCTGGAGGGGAAAGTGAGAGCTGTGGGCAAGTTTCTATTTTTTTTTTTTTAAGTCCAGAGAGGGTGCAGCTGATAGTAATGATCCAGAGAGGAAAAACTCAGTAATCGTGGAGGCATAGGGAAATGTAAAGATGTAGCTTTTACTTACACATCAAAATCTGGCTCCTTTAACTAGGCAGTTGGTTATTTCTGATAATTTCATCCAAGATAATTGTTACAGCGATTAATCATAGTCTTATCTACTGTCTTCTTTTTCCTGCTTCAATAGCAATATTTTTTGACTTGTTTTCTGCAGGTTGTAGGAAGTGTCCTGTATTTTACTAATTTTTGCCTTGATAAATTGGGGCAACCGCTACTAAATGAAAACCCTCAGCTTACCGAAGGATGGGAAATACCCAAGTATCCTACATAGTGAATGAAGATCTTTTATGCACCTTGCCATTAAGTTTATCTTTAAAAAAACCTTACCCAATTTTGCAGACTATGATAACTATTCCTTAATAAAATTCACTAAAGGTACCATCAAGTCTTCAGCCACATTGTTTCTCTAGAAGGGCAAGAAATACAAGTAAAGGCAAAAAGGTTTGTGTGGGGAGTTGTTTTTGTTTTGTTTTCTGCTTTTTAAAATTTATTTTTAACCAAATCATAAACTCTTTTAGCTTGAAAAGTTAATATTCTTTATTGCTGGCTTACTGTCAATAAAGTACAGATGAAGCTATAATTTTAATGTACAGACCTGTATTAAACGTTTAAATTGATCTTCTGTTGATTGGAATTCATTGGTTCATGCCTGATGTGTCTGGGTGGGTGGAAAGGTTTAATTGTTGCTGTCACTGTGATTGCTGTCTTGAAACCATCTGCCCCTTTCCATGTTGCCTAAAGGAAGAATGGTCTGTTTGCCTCAGTGCTTCTGGTACTAACCACTGACAGCTCAGAGGTAACAGATGAGTCGGGAACTTGGGGTTCTTGGTTAAAAGTACTGTTTGTTTAAATCACTAAGTACAGGAGCTGAAAGTGTGCCCATTGCAGATCTCAGTAATCTGTGATCGATGCGCTTTCTTCTCTTTGACACACTTTGCTGTCCTCTAGGATTTTATTGATTTGCTTTTATAGTTTCACTTACATTGTGAAAATCTGTGTTTTTTTGACCAAATAGGCCAAGGCCTCACTGTTTCAATTGTGGTTCTGAAGACCATCAAATGAAAGATTGCTCAATGGTAAAGTTTTCTTCTCTAAAAAATATCTTTGAACCAGAGCTTTCTAATGTTTTCAACATATTGATCACATTGTGTGATACAAAGAAACTTTCTATGTTAATTTCCTGTGGTGCTTGAGTTTGAAATCTTTTCAAATTTGTACTTAAATTTGAAGGCATTAGATTATTTTAAAACTTGATTACAGTCCTCTGTATTTGAGATGAATGGAACATTATGAGAGTCAATTTTTAGACAGCGTATTCTAAAAACTTGATTTTAGGTTATAGGAATACTAAAGTAATAAGAAATTCAAGTGACTGCTTCTCTTTCTGGCTTATTTTTCTAAAATATCCACCCTCTTTTAAACTTGTTCGTTATACATTAAAACCGAAACAGTCTGTTTGCTTGACCTAAGCAAAGTGCTCATATTTATTTAATTTTTGAAATATTTCTAAAGTGCTTGATACCATTCTTTTCAAATGCATTACTGTTTAGCCTCGGAATGCTGCTCGAATAAGTGAAAAGAGAAAAGAGTACTTGGATGCCTGTGGGGAGACAAACAATCAGAATTTTCAGCAGCGGTACCATGCAGACGAAGTAGAAGAAAGATTTGGAAGATTCAAGCCAGGAGTTATTAGGTAACTCCTGTCCATTCACCATAGAATGTCATTTCTGTGAGACAGTGTGTATTTAGAGTAATTATCAGTATATAAGTTTTCTCTAGCAAGGCTCTCAATGATATACATCAATTCATTTGAAAGTGTTCATTGAAATCTTAACTATGTATTTGACAGGCACTGTGTCACATGCTGAGTAATGTAAGAATTGTTTTAAAACAGCGATGTAGTATGTGTTTTCATCCCAAAAAGAACACAGTCTTTTTTCTTTCTCTTTTCTTTTTACTTAGTGAGGAACTTCAGGATGCACTGGGCGTGACGGACAAGAGCCTTCCACCTTTTATATATCGAATGCGCCAGCTAGGATACCCCCCAGGATGGCTCAAAGAGGCCGAGCTGGAGAATTCGGGGCTTGCGCTCTATGATGGGAAAGGTAATGCTAGATTAGATAAGGCAACTTCAGTGTGCCCAGGTAGCAGAGACCACTCTCGCCTGTGAACTGTTTTCATAGTATCCACCTCTCAGCGTTGTTGAGAAGATTAAGTGAATTATACGACTTGTAAACTATTTAAAACACTATCTGAAAATACTATCTGGTACATAGTAAGCATTACATAAAAGCTTATTAAAAAAAGCATTGGGATAGAGCATTGGGCAGATCATAGGATCATTGCAAAATAGACTTTAAAAAAACTCTCACCTGAGGACATGCTTGGCGGGGGAGAAACATCGATCCCTTGCCCTCCACATGTGCCCTCACTGGGAACTGAACCAGCAGCCTCATGGTGCACAGGATGACACTCAGCCAACTGAGTCACTATGGCCAGGCACAAAACAGACTTTAAGCAACCCATGGAAGAACCAGATTTTCCAAGGTTTTAAATATTTTATCAAAGTAACCTGTTCTCATTGTTTAACAGTCTGATCTAATGGTTCAGACATTGTAATTAAAGCCATTCACAGAGTAATGCTCTTGCCTTGCACATAAAGCACTTTCTAGGTCTCCTTTTGGTCTGGAGAGGGACCGATGTTGGTTTCTAGCAATATTAACCCTTTTGATGGTCTGTAATAGATGATGCCAATGGGGAAACAGAAGCTGGAGAAATACAACAGAATCAAAATGTCACTTATGATCTCTCGAAATTGGTAAACTATCCGGGTTTTAATATATCTACGCCCAGAGGAATTCCAGATGTAAGTATATTGTTTTTTATTCTGAGATGTGTAGATTGTTCAAAATGTTAGCTTATTTAGTAATCACCGTTACATAAAGAAGTAACTGTGTTACTTACGTGTTTAACTTTTTAATTTCCTCTATGTTGGCTAGACTCTTAAGTGAAATCTTATATTCATCAGAGTTGAGGTTTACTTTTCCTTCAGTGCACCATTATTTGCATTAATTCCCCAAAAAGGAAAAGTCACATGTGAAGCAGAAATGTAATCTGAGACCTCCCCTTTACGTGCTTTGAGCAAAGCCTCGAAGCGCACCGCTTTCCCAGCACATGCCTCCCCCCCCAGGAGTGGCGGGTGTTTGGATCCATACCCATGCAGGCCTGTCAGCAGAAGGACGTGTTCGCCAGCTTCCTTACTTCTAACTTCCAAGCGGTAAGGGGACTTTCGGGGTGCCCTCTGAAAGTGTGTTGCCCCTGGCGTGGGACTCCGTCACGCGTTAGCGGCCTGTTGCCTCCCTTGCCCTGTGTACAAGTTCTGTTTTCTGGTGAGTGAGAGGAAAGGGTGCTGAGCTCACCCGGCACCTACACGTGGCTCAGGTTGGTTTTCTGCGTCACATTTAAGCGAGGGGTGGCTTCCTCCTCCGCCTACCCTGCCTGACTGTGGTTTGGCTTCTCCGTTAGCCGAGTGTGAGGTCTGCCTCCAAGAGGCCTTCGTCTCGGTCCAGCCCAACGAGTCCAAAGAAGGCGAAGAAGGAGGGCAGTGCAGCGCCCGCCCACATGGAGCCAGCCTCGGGTAGGTCCCCGCGCGCGCTGCGGTTCCCTTGGGGCGGGACGCGCAGGCTGTGCGCCCGCGGCCCTGAGGGAGGGGCAGCCCTTATGCGCCCCAGCTGGAGAGAGGGTCTTCTGCTCTGCCCTTTTTTACATTTTTATTGAGTTTATTGAAGTGACCAACAGGAGCGGCCTGAAGTAACGTAGTGGCTCTGACAGTGTGCCAGGAAGGGCGGGCCCCAGAGAGCCCCGATCCTGGGTGCAGCAGAGGGTGCGGTGGGCTCGCAGGTGGCCAGCAGCTTTCAGTTTTGGAGTCCTTAACCAGATATCGCGGCTGCTGCCATTAGCGAGAAGAATCCAGGTTTTAGAAAAAGATCCTTTGTTTTGCACAGGTTGGATCTGCTGTGTCTGGGACATCTGGCTACATGAACCCGCAGCTCAGGCACAGTCTAGGCTAGAGACAGATTAGAGATAAGCCTTGTCTGCTCGGCCTTGTCTCCTTCAGCCTTCCACACACTCAGCAGTCCAGCCAGCCTGCATTTCCCATCAAGCATTCTATGTTCTCCCACGAACCCCACCCTCGGTTACAGCAGACTCCCTAGAAATTTCTCCATTTCACCATGCGATTGTCCGTAGTGCCTGGCTCTAAAATGATGCTCACAGCATGAAAACAGACTTCCCTGTGGGGCTGGTTAATGTTCCGGGCACCAGAAGGTCCCACAGCTCCCCCTGCAGGTGTTCTTTTCAGGTGGCTTGAGGATGAGGCGATGGCCGTGGTGTGAGTATCCACAGAGTTTTCCCCTCAAGCCAGTTATTCTTGGCCATTGAAGCTCTGAAAGCCTCCGAGTTCAAGTAACACGTGTTAGTGAAGCCAAGCGTGGTGACAGCTGAAGCCTGTTAACTTTCTCATTTCAGATGCAGAGGCCCTGCCTGCTTCTCCCGGCAGGAACGCCACTCAGTTTCAGCCACCCTTGCCCCCTGGCCTGCCTGCCCCACTGCCACGGGACACTGCGCCCACCTTCATGCCTCCGCTCCCCAAGGGCACCCTGCCGCCGATCCCGGGTGACCCACTGCAGACCAGGACGGCACCTGCGCCCGTGGACGAAGACACCCTGACTCTGGAGGAGCTGGAAGAGCAGCAGAGGCGGATCTGGGCGGCCCTGGAGCAGGCCGAGAGCGTCAACAGCGATTCTGACATCCCTGTCGACACGCCTCTGACCGGAAACTCGGTTGCCTCTTCGCCTTGTCCCAACGAGCCAGACCTCCCTGCCCCAGAGGCGAGACCGGCGGAAAAGCAGGTGCCAGAGCAGCCCGAGGAGCCGGACACTTGCGCAGAGAAATCGGAAGTCGGACGTTCCTCGAGCCCAGGTTCCGAGGCACCGCTGCTGCGCGAGGACAGGGGGGAGGCGGCACAGGGCAGCCCTGTGGGTGCCCCTCTCGGCAATGGCAGCGCCGCGCCGGACTGCGACATCGCGAATGGGGGCGGCCAGAGGCTCCTGCACGCAGACACCAGTCCCTCCGCAGCCGCCAAAACCCACAGCCCTATCCCTGACATGAGCAAGTTCGCGACGGGAATAACGCCCTTTGAATTTGAGAATATGGCAGAGTCGACGGGGATGTACCTCAGGATCAGAAGCTTGTTAAAGAACTCGCCCCGAAACCAGCAGAAGAGCAAGAAGACCTCCGAGTAACGCCTGACCCGGGGCAAGACCTGTTTGGTTGCCTGTACCTTGCGTTCTGGCCACTAGTGCTAAGTGGACAGGTAAAACTGTCTTCCTGTTTGTCCCTCCCTGTTTAAAAATCCACCCGAGGCTTGTTTGTGGCCCAAAGTCAGGCCTGTTTTAATGAATGGAAAGATCAGGTTCGCTGGTTTACTATATTTTATTCTCACTGCTAAAAACTTGGGGGGAAACGTAAGTATGAGCTGGTCTAGAGATAGTTTGTTAAAGTTTATACTATTTTTGGATTGTGAGTGTCCTCCCAGAGTGATGGTTTTTATCTGTCTTTTGTACATCGTTTCCCCTTTCTACATTTTGCTAATTACCCTGTATATAAGTTTAATATATCACTTTTTAAAAGGAAAAATTCTAACCATTTTAAAATCACATTTCAACTTTGACAACCAAATGAGAAAAATCAGGGATGAGCATCTTTACCCCATTTGGGGTATTTTTGTAAGTGATTTACGTATGTCAATTTTAATAACACTTTTACTTTTTTGTAACTGCCTCCTCCATCTAAGCTTGCTGTACAGGTAATGTTCATCCTGTACAAAGGCGTAATAAACTAGTTTTCATATACATAACCTAAGGCTTTGAATACAAAAAAGTGATTCACAGTTAAATAAGTATATAAAACCCTGTAAATTTGGAAGTAAATTATGCAGAAATTAATGGAAATGTAAACAACAGGAAAACAAAGGAAATACAAGAAATTGCAAATTTGTGTGTTTTCAGCCTTAAATATAGAATCAGCAGAATAGTAATCATTTTGCGGGGGAAAAGAATGGAGGGCAGCTAGCCTTTGTAAAAAAAATAAAATTCTAGAGGTGAACCCTAGAATAATAGTTTAAAATAGAAAGTAGCCATAAAAAAATTGCTTTTAATTGTCAAATCTATGAAAGTACTGAAACTATGGTGTGTGTTTCTTTTTATTTATTGATTTTAGAGAGAAATACTGATTTGTTGTTCCAGTTATTTATGCAACCACTGATTGATTCTTATATGTGCCCTGACTGGGGATCGAACCCCAAACCTGGGTGTAACCAATTGAGTTACCCGGCCAGGACCTGAAACTATGGTTTTTACCTATCTTGATGTGGAAACTGTTACGTCTTTTATAGTCAAGTTCATGAAGATAATCATTTAGATGATTTTGAACTATTAGTCTCAGGTAGTTTAAGGTGGGGCAAAAGTCTATTTACAGTTGTTTGTGTGGAAAATAATACAGTAAGTAATAATACGAGAGTAAACTCTCGGGAACTCGCAACTGTAAACCTACTTTGCCCCACCAGGTATTATCCTGTCCTTAGGCCAGCAGAGGGAGCAAAGTATAACCATTCTAGATTTTCATTTTGAGAACTTGAGCCATCCAGTAGACTGTTCTATAAACAATAAAGGGAAGGAAATTCTATATGAAAAGGGGAAATTTATTTTCAAGGCCCTCACAGAACATGCTAGAAGTGGAATAAAATGTTAAGTACTTTTGGCTTTTTTTCTGAGCTGAAGTATATAATAAAAGTAATCTCTTTCATTATCTTCGTATTTCTATCGGATAAGTAATGTCACCACACTATGTATATAACATAAGAACTTCAATGGCGTAGAGGTTAAAGGGACTCATCAGCATTCAAGCAGTGGTTACTGAGGCCAGTCTCCAACCAGAGACTTGCCTGTTCCCTAAATCACAAAAGTGGTTGTTTAAGTGCCCCCTTTTTAAAAAAATATGATTTTATTGATTTTAGAGAGAGAGGAAGGAGAAGGAGAGAGGGAAACATCGATCAGCTGCCTCCTGCGCGTCCCCTACTGGGGATCAAGCCCTCGACCCAGGCATGTGCCCTGGCTGGGAGTCAAAACGGTGACCGTTTGGAAAATGGGACGACAACCAACTGAGCAACACCAGCCAGGGCGGCTCCTAATTCTCGATGTATTCAATTCTGCGTATTGAGGACGCAACTGGTGCTAAGTTGTATGCGCTTTGGGGCATTAAGAGAAGACAATCAGAATTTGCTGTAAGGAGCTTATCCACCAGTGGGAGAAAGTGATGGATGTTCCTTCTTCGTTAATGAGATCCGCTGAGTGGCCATGTGAGGAGGGCAAGGTACACGGGCTGTTTTGGGGTGGTGGGAGAAGCACCTCGGGAGGACTGGCTTCAAATTCATGGGGCCACGGGCTTAAGTTCATTTGGAGGGTATTTGAAGACTCCTGGAAAGAGAGAGCCTCTGAGCTAATCCTTAAAGGGTAGGTAGGAGGATTTCCATAGACAATGAGCATTGAAATGTATGGCGCAAGAAAACGAGTCATTGAAACAAGCAGACACTTGCCCTGCAGGAGTGGCTCGGTCGGCGTCATACTGTGCACTGAGAGGTTGCCGGTTTGACTCCCCGTCGGGGCACGTACCTGCGTTTCAGGTTCTGTCCCAGGTTGGGGCACATACAGAAGGTAACTGATCAATGTTTTTCTCTCACATCAATGTTTCTCTGTCTCCCTCTCCCTTCCCCCCTTTCTCGAAAATCAATAAAAAATACATTAAAAAACAAGCAGACACTCAATTGTAGGATGGTAGAAAAAAAGACAGTGATGCTAAGAACTCTTGATCGCTTTACCGTGGGTTGGGGTTTGAATTTTATTAGGAAAAATGATCTAAAGATTTATCAGTGCAGTGACCTCACTGAAAACATCCAAGAGGTGTTTTAGGAAGAGAAATCCTTAAGCAGAATTCAGAATAAATTGGAGAGAGGAGACATTTTATAGAAAGGGGCCCAGAAAAATGGGAAGTAGTTGCCTTTAGTAGGTGCCCCATTTAAAAAATTTATTCTGTTTGCTGTATTTGAGTATTAATTATGAAGAACACTGGGTGGGGGACCAGGGTGTTGTTTGCACTTGTCCATGCTGTGACAGGTCTCCAGGTGTGGGTAGGTGAGGTCATAACCAAACACTTAGACTTCAGGATGGACTTGGCCCAGGGGTGGGGACCGGTTTCTAATCTTTGCCTTGGGTTCAGAGGAATGTGCATTGCAATATACAGGTTGCTAAAACAAAGCCAGCTCTTTGTCATCTCCTTCAACAGGTAAGTGGAGAAATTTCTGCCTTACTAAAATACCAAATGACCAATTTCTTTTTTCAAAAGATGGCATTTCTTTTAGTGGTCAAAGATTCAATGGTCTACTTACTACCAACAAGAGGTTTCCTCCTAGTTGCTTCTGTTCTTCAAGTTCTCCGCTGGAATAATTTTCCCCTCTGTCTCCTGCTTTGTAGATTATCATTAGAAGGTAGAACCAACGAGGGTGGTGTAACAATTGTGAATATCCAAGTGGCTTCTAAGGCGTGACTTTGTTCCCAAGATTCCACGTGCACACAGCTGTGTTTTTCTAAAGCATTTTAGGATAATTCTTTTTCCTTCAACTTAATGTATTTGTTTGATTTAATGGTATCAGTTCACTTTAAAATGTTTTTAAGATTATTTTGTTAAAGTATTCATAGTTTTCAATTATAGAGCCATGACTATATTCTTTGTTTTTTTAAAATATGTTTTTATTGATTTCAGAGAGAGGAAGGGAGAGGGAGGGAGAGAATCTCAATGGTGAGAGTCATTGATCGGCTGCCTCCTGCATGCCCCCTACTGGGGATCAAGCCTGCAACCGGGGCATGTGCCCTGACCCAGAATCGAACCCTGACCTCCAGGTTCCTGGGTCGACACTCATCCACAGAGCCACACCGGCCAGGCAATTCTTAATAAATTAGAAGATTCTGAACAAGCATGTTTTGTAAGCCAACAGTAATCTAGCTAGAATATTGGAATATCGAAAGTGGCAGCTGTCCAATAAAACAGGATTTTTTTTTTTAAATCTCCAAAAGAAATACCTGCATGGAGACGGGGGAGGAATGAGGTTGTAAGAGATTAAAGTGAAAGAGCTCCTTCCTTATAGTGTTGTAGAGCATGGTCTCATGATTCACACTTGGGTTTTGAATCTGTGGATTTTATAATTTAGAAAACAGCCTTTCTGTAAAATTCCCATCCCATAGCCTGTGAGCGGCTGGTGGTCAGTGTCCAAGCATTAGGTTTCACTTCCATTGCATTCTCATTTGCAGTTAAATTATATACCCTTTTATAACCATTTAAAGAGTAAATTAAGATGCTTTATTTTTCTTTGTTTAAAACGCTTACTTTTTAAATTGTAAGCAGGAGTAACAAAGCCATAACCCATAGATAGGACGCCCAGGCCATTATCCTTCATGTCGAAATTTGTTTTCTCACCAGGCCTTTTTCTAAACACAGAATGTTTTTTTCTTTCCCAAAATGGAAATTCTTGATTTTGTTGCTGATTATAAATGTAATACATACTTGTTTTATAAATGCAAAGTAATATAAAGTAAAAGTCCTTCATATATATATATAGATATATATAATCACAAGTTACAAGTTTCAGTTCTCATTGTTCATTGTTCATAGTTTGGTATAACTTCCTGTGCAAATACTAAGAAATTTTTTATTTTTATTTTTAGTATTTTGTATCTATAAGTCTTACAAGTATGTGTTTTAACAAAAATGAGATTATGCTACACTTTCCTTGTCAGTATATGTAATGTATTATTCTTAATGGCTGCATAGTAGCATCAATAGTTTATTCAATATTGTTTACAATTTTTTGTTAAGTGCTGCAGTGAACATTTTAAAAGGTAAACCTTTGCATATTTGTGGAAATATGTGTAGCTATACACATATGCATGTGTACCTATGCATTCCCAGATTTTCAGGTTGAGGATCATTGTATTGGCAATTTTTATTTCTTCGGTGACTTGTCTTTTTATGCTTTGTTCATTCTATGGGTTTACTTGATATATAGGAACTCTTTATTAAAAATATATATCTTTTGTTAAGTACACTGTAAAATTATGTTTTTTATTTGTCATGTTTATTTTCACTTGTTTATGATACCTTTTGCAGTACACAGGTGTCCTATTGTTACGAGTCAAATCTTTGAATCCTTTATGAATTGGCAATTTCCGCGTGATGGTTTATTTTGCAAAATTTTTATTTTGCAAATTCACCATCTGATATCCAATAATGTGGTTATTGACTGAAACTGGTATTGAAAAATTACTTCCTCTCCAGGATTTAAATGATGTAATTAATAAGACTATCCACTTACAACTAAGTTTATTTTCATGTAGATGATTTTACTAATTACTGTCCAAATTCAGTTCACTATGCTTCAACCTATCACTATATTTTAGGCTTTCTTTCTGAATAAAGATTTTTTTTCCTTATATATGGAATAATGAAAAAGTCTAGAAAGAATGACTGAGGCAGAAAAGGCAAAAATATTTTATAACCTAAGCAAAAGAAGGAACAGATGATGCCAAAAAAAAAAGTTACGATCCTAATCTTTTTATTGTATCTATGGTAATGGGAAATTTTAACATCACAAATTCTAGATATCATAAGTGCATTTTCTAAACAAAATTAACTATCAACAATGTGACATTAAGAATTTTTGTAATACAAGGACTCACTGAAAATACAAGTGGTAGCCCCCGACTCAGCTTTCTATGGTTTTAGATAGCCGAGATTGCTTCTCCGTAGGAGTGACCTCATACCAGAGTGAATTCTCAAATGTTTTCAGCTGTGGAGGCTAGCTGCATTAGTCATAAGCGAGGAGTGACACACGAAACTGGATTAGGGCAGGTTGTGGGATTAGACCCAGGGCAAATTTCTCATGGGCTTCAAACACATTTCCTTCTGATCCTACCACAAACCTTCCATGCCTGGCCTAAACCAACTACAATTGTTTGTTGTATTGGTCCAGTTTAAAGTTTTCATATGGGAATATATGGAAGAATATTGACGCCCTGCTATATTAGGTAGTTGAAAGCTAATACGGGTTTCAACCGTATTAGCAGTTCATGATTTAGAGCAGGGGTGGGGAACCTTTTTTCTGCCAAAGGCCAATTGGATATATCATTTGAGGGCCATACAAAATTATCAACTTAAAAATCAATCTGCTATATTTAGTCAAACATTTAACTCACCCCTAATGTGATGGCTGGAACTGCTCTCTTTGGTTAGGCCTTGGCAGAGCCAGAGCAAATGATTTTTCAGGGCCCTATAAGGCCTGCGGGCCGGACGTTCCCCACCCCTGATTTAGGGAATCAAAGATCAGGACGGGCATAGCAGGCAGGTGGTAGGAAGAGAATGTGTGGCCTAGCTTTGTGTTTGAAAGAAACGTTTAAGTTTCTTTGAATGGATTTTAGGGGTTGCCACCACCGCTTTGACCTTGGAGCTAGCAAACCAGGGCGATGTTGAATTAGGAAATAGCATTTTTTTGACTTAAAACGTGAGTCGAGGGGATGGACCCCCAGGTGGATTTGCTTGGTTCCAGCGTCGTGCTTTTCCACTGCAGCGCCCTCCCCTGCTCTGTGCGCGCCCGTGGGTCCCGGCAGCCCCGAGCTTTGAGTAAAGGTCAGCCAAGGGTCACCCTCCCGACGATTCTCCGCCCGGCAGCAGGAGGAAGCCGGGTCTCCTCACCCGCGGCTGAGCCGCTCGCTGCAAAATCCTGGCGGCTGCGAATCCCTCCCAGGAGCTGCGGGGCCGCCGGGGTTGCCATGGGCCGTGGGAGCGAAATGCTGGCCGCCCTCCGCTGCCCCAGCCCAGCGGGCGTCGCTCCCCCCGCCAGCCCCTTTCAGCAGCTTTTAAAAGGGATCCATCCCTGGGCGGGGAGGGGGGAGGAACGCGGCATTACCCAGGCTCGCGTCCAGGCGGCTGGGCGCATGAAAGGGGCCTTTCTCCAACCAACGGAGCCAGCGCGGGGCTCGCTCCACGGGGTTTTCAGCCCGGTCTTTCCCGTGCGCCCCAGGCCGCGGCGGCGCCTTCCAGCTCCCCCGGGACTCCTCGCCCTGGTCCTCCCCGCGGGGGGAAGGGCGCGCCCGGCTCCGAGCCCGTGCGCGCTGCTCCTCCCGGTTTCCAAGGGTTTCTCGCCCAGGGCCTGGGGGGGCGAGGACAGAAAAGACAGAGCCGCCAACTAACCGGCTGGGGTCCAGGCTGCAAAGGGGTCGTGGGGTGCGCCTCGCACACTCGGGCACACTTTCCGAAACGCGGAACTGAAATGCTGAGCAGCCGGAGCGCAAGCTCCTCGGGGTCCCTCGCACCTCCCACCCCAACCGGGTCCGCAGGCTGGTCCCGGGCGGGACGGCGGGCGCGGGTCTCGGCTCGCCTGGGACCCGGCGGGTGCAAACAAAGCTGCCGCGGCGGGCGCCGGCTCCAGGCGCAGGGCGCAGGGCTCTGGGCGGCTGGGGGCGGGGCTCTGGGCTCTGGGCTCCGAGGGGCTGGGGGCGGGGCTCTGGGCTCGGCTCCGAGGGGTTGGGGGCGGGGCTCTGGGCTCGCCTCTGAGCGGCCGGGGGCGGGGCTCTGGGTTCCGAGCGGCCGGGGGCGGGGCTCTGAGCTCCGTGGGGCTGGGGGCGGGGCTCGGGGCGGCCGGGGGCGGGGCGCGGGGGAGGAGCCGGGCGGTGTCCTGCGCTGGCGGCGCGCGCCCGCCCGGCCCCGCGGCGGCGGCGCGTCACGTTCTCCCCACCCCGCCCCGAGCCGACGAGCCGGGAGGCGGGAGGCGGCGGCTGCTGCTGGTGCTGCTGCTGCGGCGGCCGCAGAGGTGCAGGTGGCGGCGACTGGCGGCGAGCGAGGCGGCGGCCGGCGGTGAGCGGGGCCCTCTCCCTTCCCCGTCCCTCCTCCCCGCGCCCCTCCCGTCATGCGGGGCCCGCGCCGGGCCGCCCGGAGTCCGTGAGGGGGCCGCGTCCGCGCGCCGGGACGCTGCTGGGGCACCCGGGAGCCCTCGGGGGGATGGCCCTGGAGGCCCGCGGTCCCTGGGGCGCTCCCCGGGGAAGCCGGGACTGTGGCCCGCCCTGTGCGCGCCGAGCCCGGCCTTCCCTTCCTCCGCCCGCCTCAAGATGGAGCTTGGACTCCTTGCCCTGCGCCGCCCGGGACGCCGCTCCCGCCCGGCGCCGCGCTCCCCTCCGCTCGGCCCTGGGGGGTCTGGGCCGGGCCAGACCTGTTGCCCCCGGGCGCCGCCGCCGGGCCCCCCGAGCCTTCCCCAGGCCCCCGTTCCCGGGGCCTGCGAGCCGGAACCCAGGGCACCATGGCCGTGGCCTCCGTGGCGGGCGCCGGCCGGCGGGATGGCCCTGGCCTGGCTGTCGGTGGCTTTTGTCCCCGTCACCCTCCTCCCCACCCCCAGGTGGGACTGTGATTCTTGGAGAAGGTGGGTGACACGAGGGGACAAGGATTTCCGAAATCACACCGCTGCTCGGTCCCCCGAACCTCCTGCCTGGGCAGGGGATTGGCCCGGAGGACAGATGACACTTGTTTAGAGGTTATTTTAAAAGCGGAGCCTTCCGATGCCCCTCGTTTGGGACGTCCCGGGCTTCAAAAACCTGATTTGGGTTTGGGGGGTGAATCCTGAACTCGGGGCTGTTTGTCCACTTCATGTGGCGTTTCCATCTGGCCGGGGCCGAGCGCCACCCGGTCCTCCCTTCACAGCCCCACCTCTTGGGCACGGAGAAATTACACGTTAAATGTGCAGTCCTTGTAGATACCCGTTTTTAGCAAAACTTGGGCACCAATTACCGTATTTAAAAAGGAGGGTGGAAAAAATTCTGCAACTTATTTTTTATTTTTGGATGCGGCAGCCTCGCCTTCCTGTTTTAGGTTAGGACAGTGTCTGGCCAGTAAGAGCTCAGTAAGGATTCATGTTGCTGCTGCTGATAAAGGTTATGATTCTGGTTGTCGTTACTATTTTATTATTACTGTTACTTACAGTGTCCACAAGTCCGGAGACTAAAGTCTTTGACTTTGGCTTTTTTTTTTTAAAAAGGTGTGTTTTTTTTTAAATTTTTAAAAACTACAGCTGACATTCAGTATCATAGTGTTTGACTTTGGCGTTGATAACCTATTGCAAGAATCCTCAGGTATGTTGCTCCCCAGCCTGGGGGCATTTTCCCCTCTGAAAATAACAATTAACGTTTATTGAGGGCTTCTTGGGTCAGGCTCTGGGCAAGTGTTTTATATGTTTTATCTCACTAATCAATCTAACACAATGAGGGTGCTGTCACTATCCTCATTTTATAGGGGAGGCTTGGAAAGGTTAAGCACCTTGTCCAGGGTCACACAGCTAATAAGTGGTGGTGTCAGAATTTGAGCTCAGGTATTTTGACTCCAGGTTCTTAATAATTAAATTAGTATAGTAAATCTCTAGCAAGAAGCGAGGCCGGCCTTAATTAAAGCAAAGAAGTGAGTGATTGCTTGGCCGAAGACTGGTGCTGAGTTTTTAGGGTTCAGAGAAAAAATGCATCTTAGGCATCCCTCTAGGCCTGGTTCAAAGGGGTAAACAAACGAACTAAAACTTGGTGGAAACCTGCAGGTATTCCATCTGAAGATAAAGATTACACCCTTCTCTACTTTTTCAACCTTTTTCAACAATTGCTTAAGCTCCTACGGGTGTCTAAGCACAACATAAGCTCTAGTTCCTGTTATTTATAAGTTTAGAATTTCGAGCCCTTATTTATATTTAAAATAATTTTTTTTAACCCAGCGTCTAATATTGAGTCTCTCACATCTCACATGACCCATAAATGCATGTGAATTTAACTTAGTAATGTTTGATTCTTGTTTTTTTAAGTGCTGTCTCTGTTGGGACAATAACCATATTAATAAAATTTATAGTGTGATACATGGTAAGAAAAAAACAAAACAGGGAAGGGGGAGTATTAAGTTTTAGATAGAATGGTCAGAGGAGACCTTGCTGAGAATGTGACTTTTTAGTAGAAATCTAGAGGAAGTGAGGGAATGTAGATCCAAGAGGGAAGAGGGAACAGCAAGTGCAAAGGTCCTGAGGTGGAGGCTTGAGAGGGGGCCAGATAATTTAAGGCCATAAATGTAGTTCTAAATATATACTTATTAATAGTGCTTTAAAATAGTGAAAGGTACAGAATGCCATGTTATTAGTGACTTTGATGAAGAAAGTTAAAAGTGGGGGAACTGCACTCAAAGAATTGTGTTAACTTACTAAAAGAATTTTGTTAACTTACTAAATTGAACCCGAGCTTATGTTATGGTAAGCAATTTAGAGAGTTTGTTGGCAGTGGAACCCTCAGTGGCTGGCAGAAAGGCTAGACCAATACTTGGATGTTCAGACTTGCTATTGGGTGTATACTTTCCTGTTTGTGTGCAGGATCTTTGCTCAACCCTGGGAGGCCTTGTAACTGATATTTGCAGGTAGAGCTTTTTCCTGGAATTGTGCTCCTGGAAGCAAAGCCTTCCTTTTTTACTCTCAAAAGTTTCATGGTTCAAAATTTATGTTTAATATAAACCTTTATGTTGGTCTCCTGAATCTTAATTGGAAAGCAGTGGGAGGATCACCCTGGATATGATTTTTTTAGTTATCTGTTTAGGGAGGCTTTAAATTGTTATAGCATCTTATATATTTTTAATATATGTAGTATATGTTTTCCCTGTAGATAGAACTCAAAGAATCCATATGCTTTTTTTTTTAAGCTTTTTTTTTTTTTTTTAATGTCTTTATTGTTTTCAGAGAGAGGAGGGAGAGGGACAGAGACAGAAACATCAGTGATGAGAGTCATCAATTGGCTGCCTCCTGCACGCCCCCCACTGGGGATCAAGCCCACAACTTGGGTATGTGCCCTGGAATCGAACCACGATCTCCTGGGTCACAGGTCTATGCTCCGCGGCTGAGCCACGCTGGCCGGGCTCCATGTGCTTTAAATCAGCATTTGAGTTTCAATGCGCTTTTAAGGGAAACCATATTGACTGATGGTACTACATAAGACTTTCAAGACTGACCTCTTCAGATTTCAATCAGGGCAACAGAGCAGGCCCTTTTTTTTTTTCTTTTGGTAGGTTGGCAGACTTAATTAACCAACCTTGAATTTGGCCAGGACATCTGGGTTAATATCCTGGCCCTGGCACCAAGTACCAAGGAATCTTGGCCAGTTAGGCGCTCCCCCCCCCCATCCCCCAAGAGTCCATCTGGCACTTCCAGAAGGACAGATTCCACTCATACTAACTCAATGGGTGGGTCTGTTTTTTTAATTGTCTATGTTATCGTGGTTCAGCAACAAAATCTTACAATATTCTTTGCAGAACATTAGAAAAGAGGAAGTAGCCCTGTTACAGAATCCCCACTGGGAACCTTCTCTGGTATGTGTTTCCCTGGGGAAATGCACTCATCCACCTGGCCTCAGGAATCCCAATGAGACTACAGAGACATTTTGCCGCCCTAATGTTTTATATGAGCAGAAGGTCTGATATACTTCTGACTTGAATTAAGTAGTTTGATATTTGTGTTCTCCTTTGCTTACTTATGTCTAAGGATAGCTTGGATTAGATTCCAGTTTTAACTCTGCCCATTTTTTACACTTAAAGTTGCCGAGCCCTTGATTCACTGCATCTCTTCTGAAGTTAAGGGCCTAAGATTCAGATGTTCAGAGTGTACATATCGTCCGGAGTCAGGATTTGATGTATAAAGGATGTATAAAACTTTAATGTTTTGTTTTGTTTTTCTGATTCTACAAATCCCTAGTAAAGTAGTGCACTGAAATATTTGGCATATCTTTTTCCTCTCTCAGGAAAGATAAGAGGTATTAGGGATCTTTTACTAAAAATCTCGTAATCAAATCATTTGGCCTCCTGCATTCTCTCTTTAACTGATTTCTTCCATAGAATGATTTCTTTCTTTCTTTCTTTTTTTTTTTGTAATCTCCACCCGAGGATATTTTTTCCATTGATTTTTTAGGGAGAGTGGAAGGAAGATGGGGGGGGGGGAGAGAGAAACATGGGAACTGGGGATCGAACTTTCAATCCAGATACACTCCCTTGACCAGGAATGGAAGCCACGATCCTTTGGTGCTCGAATCATCGTGCTAACCACTGACAACATGGCCCAGGGCACCTCCCTCCATAGAATGCTTTCTTATTGGAGATGCTATGTTCTAATACCTAAGGCAGGAAGGAACCTGTTTAGACTTTTCTTTTCCAGGCTGTGGAATAAATAAACTTTATAGGCAGGATAGATGTGGTACAGTACTGTAATTTTTAAAATTTTTTTAAGGAACTGCCATGCTGTTTTCCACAGTGACTGTATCATTTTATATTTCCCCCAACAGTGTACAAGGGTTCCACTTTGTCCATAACCCCTGCCAACATTTGTTATTTTCTGGTTTTCTTTTTTTTTAATTGTAGTTATCCTAATGTTTGTGAGGTGGTATTCTTAGTGTAGTTTTTATTTCCATTTTTTAAATGATTAATGATGTTGAGCATCTTTCATGTGCTTATTGGCTATTTCTATAGCTTTGAAAAAATGGCCATTCAAGCCCTTCCAACCTTGAATTTGGCCAGGACAATTTGAATCTGGTTGGTTGTTTTTTGTTGAGTTTACCAGTTATCTTTTAATTCATATATTCATCAGGCGTTTATTGAGCGCCTAATGTAGGGAAGCACTAGCTCAGGTGTTGGGGATACAAGTTGAGTAAAACAGGCACACATTCTCCCTGGGGGGAACTCAGGGCTGTAAATGGAAGTGAGCTTATGAGCAAGAATTCAGCTCTTTGCCTGGCAGCACAGCCCAACCGTGTTACCTTATGGAACCTTGTATAAACTGCTCAGCCTTTTGGAGCTCAGTTATCTGATCTGTAAATTGGGGATGATGGCTACTTCCAGTACTCTTTGTGACGATTAAATGAATTTATGTAAAACTGAGTACATGTTAGAACTCTTCTTTCCCCTTCCCTTTATTCCCTGTGGCTCTCCCGACTTCCCATTGCTAAAGGAATCAACACCTCAGTCTTCTTCTTTCATTTAAGTTAGAATGGAGGGAAAACCCTCTTCTACTACTACGGGAAATGAGCACCATTCTTCCTGCCATGGTTTAGAAAGTTGAGTTGAGTAGGAGTGCCTTGCCAGTACTGAAGGCCATATTTTAATTGAACAGTTGCCACTCAAGAACTTGTCATTTGTGAGGAGTTAAATATTCAGCATGGAAAAACAACTCGTGCTCCTCATGTCAGAACTTGTGCCTTTCCAGATTTCAGGCCCTTTAGTGTGTGTGTCAGTTTTATTTTCCATGGCTTAATGACAGGAGTGGTGGTGGTGAGGTCTTTCTAAGGTAGAACCTGTTGTGTGTCTGTGTAGAAGCTGATCAGAACAGGTAAGAAAATAACAATGAGGTTGAGTGTTAAGATCCAGATGAAACCAATTTCTAGTTTCCATTTATAGCGTGTAGGGTGGTTGTATAGCAAACTATCTTAGGGGCTTGTGAGTAAATTTAGTACAGTGTTACCTTCTCTTGAAATAGCCAGGTATCTTCGGTAGGTATTGTGAAAATAGAAATGTGGTTATTTTTTCCATTGACTCTAAAGACCTATGACCCTGGGGTGGGGAACCCCAATAAATGTACATCACTCAGAGGGGAGGGGGAAGTACATCCCTAAGGGAGGGGGAATGTCCCAACTATTAAATTTGCTCATTTGCAAAGTGAAAATAAGAAAGCTTTTATAAAGAGAAAAAAGCCAACACGGAAGTAACTGATTCGTGTGTGAGTTGTCTTTGTGCCCCTTTCTTGTTCAGAACAAACAGTTGGTATGTGTTTGCTTTGAGTGGGGGCAGATCAGGCACTTTTACTCATCAGCATACTTTAGGCTGGGAGTCTTTCACCTGGAGGTTGGGCTTTAAGTCCTAGACTGTTAAGTAACTGGGACCTTAACAAGTGATTTCACTTTTTAGAAGTGTTTTCCTCAGCAGTAAAATGAGGAAGTTGAACTAGATTGCCCAGGTCTCTTCTGAGTGAAATTTTGTGATGCTATATTAAGCACAGTTGCTCCTTTTTATGAATTAGTATAATTGACTGCTGTCGACCTATTAAGTTCGTTCTTCTGGGAGATACTAACCAGGCCTAGTCATTTCAACCCTTTTAAGATCTGTCTTAAGTTGAAGGTATTTGAGTTACAAAGGCACAGGATTTTGTAGAAACTTGTGTTAAATAAGCAAAATAGCTCAAATTATTCAGCTTTTCATGTCTGCCCCCACTCTCCCCTTTTCTGTTCTTTGGCAGATGGAGGAACTTTGGGAGGCTGCTTATTTTTTGCTCCAATCTAAGTAGCAGGAACATAAAATAAATCTTCACTCAGACTGAGCTGTACAAAGATGCAGGCACTTTGCACCATGGCCCAGAGTTCCAAAAACTTGTCTCATGCTCCAGCTTGCTTTGCCTTAACTGCATTTTGGCCCCCTCTCCTTTTTACTTATTTTTACTTCTAAAAAATATCTCTTTATTGATTTTGGAGAGGAAGGATGGGAGAGAGACAGAAACATCAATGATGAGAGAGTCATCAACTGGCTGCCTACTGCATGCCCCCTACTGGGGATTGAGCCCAAAATCCCAACATGTGCCCTGACTGTGAATTGATCCAAGATCTTCTGGATCATAGGTTGATGCTCCACTGCTGAGCCACACCAGCTGGGCTTTCCTCCTTTTTAAAACTGCTGGAGACTTTGAAACTCTGGGTACAAATTGTATTCTGTACTGTGTCATACACTAAGTTTTAAACATGTAATTTTCAAGCACAAAATAATTTTTTAAAGGGTTATATCTACCTATTGATACCCTGAATGTTGACTTTATTCAGCAGACATCCTAAACTTGAGTCTCTAATTACTTAAAATTTTACTTCTGACTTTGATGGAAAGAGGTGGCAGAGCTTTGTCAGTATCTTATCATGTGATATTCTCAAACCGTCACTTAAGGTTGGTAGGCCGATTTCATAAATTGCTTTGTTAAGGGCTCTGCCAGTTAGAAGTTGGAAGTACAACTCCCTTGTAGCACCATTTGAATTAAGGAGCCAATTAATTTTTCCCCTCACTGGCTCGTGTCAGTCCTTTAGTGTCTAAATGGACTTTCACAATGATCTTTTTAAACGGTGACTGTACTATTTGCTTATCTTTTATCTTTTGTACTTTACCCTGGCTGGAGAATGCAGTTTTTGTTTTTTAATTGAGTTAATTTAAAGCTGTTTGAGTCTGGTCTATTTAAGAAATTATATCCTATATCATGTATGAAATATCCATAAATACATATGTAGATAAACATCAGTGCAAATAGATCTTAGTGGTCCTCTGGTACAGTGAGGTGACAGGAGGCTAAGGAAGACCCAGAGTTCTGCTTCCTGAAGTCTTCCTGATATTTTTTGGCTGGGACGTTCCAGTGAGTGCTTTCCTTATGAGTCCAGAGTGATGCAAGCAATAGGGCCTATCCAGATGTGAGAGAACAATTGGAAGGTTCCCAGGGGGTGGAAATCTTTGAGGAAATATTGATGTTGATGACTGTTCTTGTCAGTGGAGTAAAAAAAGGACAGTTTGCATTCCTTTAATACTCAGTAAACTTTTGCTCAGGGATCCACCTTGGATCTGAAATTAATAAGGGATGGCCCCTTGTAAGTGAAGACAGTGACGACCATGTCTTTGAAGAGTAGCTGTGATCACTCTTATTCTGACACATGGCTCTTTGGAGTTAGTCTAAGTAAATCCTGTAAAACAAGGGATAAACTTGAGAGGGAGTTGTGGACCTTAACGGAAGTATTGACAGGTGGTACCACATAGTTAAGTTGGTGTTTTTTACATTTTACCTGTTTTTCTCATGTCTTCTTTTCCCTTCCTTAAACTGATTTTATTATTTTGTGTTATGTTTTATAATGGTTTGTGAAATGTATAAATTTGGCAGTACAAGAATATAAGCTCTGACTTCAGCTTGTGGATTAGCTGTAAGTTTATCAAAAATAACTTAAATGAACTGCGAGGGAGGCATCAGGCAACTTTCACACCTTGACTGACCACTCATGTGCTTGCCAGGTACTCTGCCCTGGAGGAGAGGCCTCCCTCTCCATCCCCCATGGAATATTCTGTGTCTTTGTTCAGACTAACTGGTTTCCCAGATGTTGAAATGTGGGACAGTGCCCCCCCCCCATCTTACAGTTTAAATAATAGTCAAAGGCAATTTACTCAAGGTTGGGGGAGAAATATCCAATTAGTAAGAAACGAGTTACTGACAACTGAAGTCACATCCTTTACCCCTTTCTCCCACAGTTTTCCCTGCAGTCCTCAAGCCTGTCTTTCCACAAGTCCTTATCACATGGGGTTGGTTTCCTGCAATCAGAAAGACTGCAAAAGCTAAGCTGCTTCTGTAGAGTACCTACCGCTCTCCCTCCCTCTGTGCTTGAAATGCTGCCTCCCGCTATAGGGCCTTACTGCCAGTCTCCAGCTCTCAGGATCCTTTCTTGTAGCTTGAGACACGCTTATTAAATTTTCATCTGTAACTCAATCGCCGTACTTTGCTTTGAGTTCTGTGTGGGCGTATTTTCAAACTCCAAGTGTTGAGCTGTCAGTTTTACTGGGCCTTGTGCTATATACAAGCAGGGCTTCTTTATACATTACATATCCCATCAAATGGGGGTTTTAAAGGTAAATGCTATTTTTTCTCTTAAGAACAGTTAAATTATTCATAGTTTTTTATGAAAGAGACTTTGTGCTCTTTTCCTCACTTATGTGTTGTAATGATGTAGGAAAGACATTTGTTGTCTACCCAGGGGGACTTGGGGTATCTGTGCCCCAAGTTCATTATCAGTGCCAACCCGAGAGCTACTTTCTCTTCTGCCTCAAACATGTATTCTAGACCTGTAATGTCCAGTGCAGTACCCTAAGCCACATATGGCTGTTAAGCATGTGAAATGTGGTTAAATCTAATTTGAGATGTGCTCTAAGTATAAAATACATAATAGATTTCAAAGACGTAGTATGAGAAAAAAGAATGTGAAATAGCTTATTAATTTTCATATCGATTACATTTTGAAGTCATATTTTGGAAATATTGGATTATATAAAATGTTATTCATTTCAGCTGTTTCTTTTTAATTATTTATTTACTTAAATATTTTAGTTGATTTTTAAAGGGAGAGGAAGGGAGAGAGAGAGAGAGAAAAAAACATTGATCTGCTGCCTCCTGCACGTCCCCTACTGAGGATCGAGCCCACAACCCAGGCATGTGCCCTCACCAGGAATCGAACCTGCAGCCTTTCTGTGCACAGGCTGATGCCCAACCAAGCCACACCAGCGAGGGCTCTTTTTAATTTTTTAAAACATGGTTACTAGCAAATTCAAAATTTTACATTTGTCTCGCATTATATTTGTATTGGACTGCACTGTTCTGTAAGAGTATAGTAGAATGATATAATTTGAGACTTATGGCTCATGTATACTACTGACTAGAGGTAGTAATTGAGCAGCTTGCCTATAGCTGCATTGACCTACTTTTAGGAGGCTCCAGGGTTGGGAAATCCTCTAATGCTGTCGTGTTCATCAAATGCTTAGGGAGGGATGAGTTCCAGTTACTTAATGCTCTAGTAAAAAAATCGCAGTAGTCCAGCATTTGGTGGATTCTTCTTTTGATGCTGAGTCAGTTCAGGACTTTTTAGAACTCCTGGTATGTACCACATATTTTTCTAGGTCCTTTGGATGCAGAGACAGATCTCATCTCTGAGCATGAGGGACTTAGTCACAGCATGATATGCAAACAAGATGGGAATGAGCGTGATTCATGGTTCAGTAATAGAAGACTGCACAGTGGCGAGAGTAGCCCAGAGGAGGGGGGGAGGGGCAGGAAGCGTAGTCAGGAAGACCCTGGAGGAGGTGCGGCTGCTTGTACTCTTAGAACCAATTCCTGAGAAAGTGTGGGCTTTGGGTGTAGAAACAGCCCATTTGCTGACGAGGCATAACTGTACCCTTCCCTTCTCTGGACTTTAAGCACAGTTCAGCTAGGATGTGAGATGTGTTTAAATTGGTCCCCTGCAGGCCCATCAACTTATTGATTATATTGATTGTCTTTTTGTGAAGTTATAACCTTCCGTGTTTTACTTGAAGAAAACATGTAAATGCTCTTCAGTTTTGTTTCCTTCAGCCTTTTCTGTATATACGGACATACACATGTGAAGAACTGAAAGGGGGAAAAATAGAAAAACTTGCCATTTTTTTAGTGGATACGCAAGTCAGTTTGGAGAGCTACCCAGTGTTGTGTAATGTTTCCAGTGGCCGAAGCAGACGAGCTCAGGTTACATTGCGTCTCTGTGTGTTGGGGGTGGGGGACAGCAAGTGACACAGCACACGACACTTACATAACCATGACTTCAGGGAACAGGATCAAGCTGTGAATGAACATCTCAAGCTCAAGAATATGATATTAGAACACAGCCTTTGAATTTTTCTCCCGTTTGTCTTGAAAATCAGCCTCAAAAACCTTTCTCTCAGACTAGACTTCCGTGACTCTCGGATCTTCTTTCCCTTTGGTTGTTAAGTTCATGGGCACATAGCGTTTTAGGATTAGAAGGGAGCTCAGAAGTCTCTGAGTGCAGTTGTCTACAGGTAAGTCACTTAGCCTTCCTGCTGCCGGATGTCTTTGGGTTCCCTCTGTTGTAGCCTGCAGCCCTTTCCTGGAGGCCCAGCGAGAAACTCTTTCCTGGCAGATTAAATTCATGGCCAATTCTTAGACTCTCCTTTGCCTCCCAACACAATTTCCAGATGTAGTAAATAAAGGAGTGTGTTCGTTTTGCTGATGGGACGAAACGGACTCTGAAGGGACTTGGGCTGAGTGTGGAGCTGTGATTTGCCTTGGATGATACAATGGAGTGTGCCAGGAGATGCTGAGCTTGTTAGAAGCTGATCTTATCAGAGTTGTCTTCCTTCTGCACTGATGGCAGAGGACTCTGCTTACCAGCTGCCGTCACTTCCCTTTTACGTTTGAATCCTTGCCCTTTCACTTGAGTTTGGATCTGAAATCCAAAACAGTGGAACCACAAGAGGGTGGAGTTAGAAATGGATCTTATCTAATCAGTATCTTCAGGATATGAAGGTGTGGGGAGGGGTCGTATACTTGTTTGAGGTCATTCAGCTGGGAAGTCCTGGTGTTCATTACGTAGTCTAATTTTCTTTTTATACATTTGTATTTTTAAGCCACAAATTTTTTATAGGTAAAGTAATAAAACAAAAACTAAACAAAACCTTAAGAAATCAGAGAAGAATTGTGTTCCTTTTTATTTGACCATGATTTATACTATGCTTGTTTTAGGGAACTGCTTGTTTTGAGGAACCTCTTATTTCTGTAAATTGCTTAAGTGTTTTTTAGGTTATGAAGGGTTGAGAAGGCAGCGTGGTTTGGATTTTACTAAAACATCCTCTACAATAAAAATTTTGTGTTAGATGTCAAATATATAGTTATCAACTCATCACCAATCTTCTTATGTTAGTTTTAGTTGGCTGTAGTACTTTTACTTATTTGTATAATTATGCTTTTTTGTGGTATGAAGCACTTCTGTCTCAGGTGCTTATCCTAAAAGTTTTTTTGAGCAGCTTAGCCAGGATGATTGCAAAGCTCTAAGCAAAGTTTCCGATCTCTTTGCCCCACTGTATTAGGTAAGATAAGCTAGCTGCTGTAACAAGCCCCACTAAGTCTAGTGACTTACAGATGAAAGTTTATTTTCAGTTATGGAAAAGCCCGGGGTAGGTTTTTCCTGATGAGGGAGTGGGGAGGAGGGGCTCAGGGGTTAAGACTTCTTCCATGTGGGGACCCCGCCGTCCCAATCCGTGCCTTTGACGTTGCCCAGCTTGTCTTCATCAGGCCTTCGCGAGGGCCTAGAGCGTGGGGGGTCGCACGTGGGAAGATTTTATGGGCTAGGCCTAGAAGTGGTGCACAGGTCACACGCTTCGCTGCAAAGGGAGCTGGGGAATATGGCCTGTTACTCCCGGAAGGAAAATGCTTGGCGACCCTGGACCCCGCCACTGCGCGCGCATCCGCGTCTCGTCCTGCGTGCGCCCGGCTCGTTCCCTCGCCGGAAGCGGGCGCGGGGCGGTTGGTTGGGCGTCACCCGCGCACCTTGAGGGCACGTGCCTGGGCTGCGGGCTCGGTCCCCGGGAGAGGGCGTGCATCGTGTTTCGTTTTCACAGCGATGTTTCTCTCCCCTCCTGTCTCTCTAAAAACTAACTAAAAAAATAAATAAAAATCTTTAAAAAAAAAGAAAGAAAGCAGCCCAGTCTGCTTCCTAACTCCCTGGTTGAAGCCATTTTATTGTGGCTCAGAAATCATTAATATTTTTTTTACTGCTAATGAAATTATACCTGTTCATTAAGTAAAATTTGAGAAACCCGAGAAAATGCAAAGATGAAAACTAACAGTAATCCCAGCACCTGCGGGTAATTATTATTAATCCTGTGTTATATTTCTTTCCAATTAAAAATTTTTTAATCATGTAGAACTATTAATAAAATTTCACTAATTCGTATTTTGTGCTGGCTTGCAAATGCCAAAACTCAGGAGGGTGGTAAACAATAACAATCTGGGGATTTTGTCTTTTCTCAGCAAAGATAGACTATTGCAGAACTGTGGTGAGGTTTTGCACTTTTGGCATTTTTGAAAGGAGCTTCTTGTTTACACATCATAATCCTCACTTCACAAACAGTAAATACTGAGGCTGGTGAAGTTAGCGATGTATTAAAATGGCAAGGCAGGGATAACGTTTAAACTTTCTGATCACTTCCTACTCAGTTTTCAGAATTCTTAAATATAGCTTCATTTTCAAGGAGAGAAAACTAAGGAAAGGTGCTTCAAATTGAACCCAAATAAAAACTTGAAAACGTGAAAGATATAAAAATACGTTTCTGGGGGTGAGCTGAGTTCTTAGGTGGGTGTGCTTTTCTCTGCTTACCTGCGTTGCTTTCTGGTCAGCATTGGGGAAGGTGCTGCTGATCTGAGATGGGAGGATAATTTATTGGGAGAGAAGGTACGTTTCCTGAGTCATCAGCTCCAGATACAGGGATACAGGACCTTTTGGTTTTTCCTTAAAGTGCTGAGGTTGTATCCTAGAGGCAGACCAGCATCAGAATTCCTGCTTGTGAGGTCATTGTCATGACCTCACAGCCAGGATTGCTCAAAATGTTTGCCCAGCTTCTTGCAGGATATGAGCCAAGGCCTGGGCCGATTCTCCAGACACCATGAGGTACCGCTGTGTCCCATATTGCCAGATTTGTGTTGACTTTTCTGTGACTTCCTGTGGATAAAAAGTGGACATTGATGTTAGGCCCTCCATAGTTCACTGAAAAAGATTTGTATAACGAAAATCACTGTTTTAAAACATCCTCTGGCAGAACATTTAATAACAGAAAACTCAATAGAAGAGCAGAGATATTTTACTGTGTGAATGAGTATGTGGTTAACCATTTGCTATGACAGCGGCATTGCAATTGCCAATAACCATTGGCTCTATTTACTATGAAATTTCTAAGGTTTACTTCCCTAAAAGAAATGATTATGCCCTCTTAAATTTGTTATATAGATCAGATCTCAGAGTTAAATCACAAACCAGGATGTTTTATCTAGTTCAACATTTTTGCTTATTTCAGGCCTGGCTTTTTTTGTCTCTTAAAATAAACCTGTAGGTTACGCAGAAATAAATAACACTGTTCATCTAGTGTTGATGTTTAGCAACAAAGCTTCCTATTTTTAGGTGGAACCATAAATGTCTTCATAACAAGAGTGTCAGAGGAGATCGGGCAGCTGAGCCATATACATCCTGGAGCCTTTTCCCTGCATCCGTAGTTGGTGCTTGGAAGTAGATTGCTCTTCCTGCTTCTCACTGTTGAGAAGGTGCAAGCAAAACAGTAGCTATTTTTCAACTGTTCAGAAGTGAGTTGAGTTCTAGAGATAAATATTTTATAAGTGGTTCTTGGCTTGAAAAAATATTAGAACTATGGCATCAGTCAGTGGTGTAAATAGAGGATTCTGGGATCGTGTGTATAGTGTATGTTGCAATCTTGTTTGGAAAGTGAGATTATAGAGTAATGTGACTGACTTACGTTTTGTGCTTTGTGAATTCTTGGTGCTTTACATATGTAGGTCGTTTTAGTGATGCTGGGACTAATGTTTTCATTGTGTCTCATCTTTTCTAAGGACTCTGGAGTCACACTTGTGTTCACATCTGCTTCTAGTCGAAGAAATGCATGTGTTAATCTGAGGCTCTCCTTCACTTAAGAGAGGGTAAGAGTAATAGCTAATCCATCGCATCGTAAGGCTTAAGTGGGATGATAATGTGCATAACAATTATTTTAAATTACTATATTCTGTGTTATGGTCCTTACGTGTTGGGGGGGGGGAAGAAGGGTAGTTTGTCCTATTTTAGGTAGTTTGTCTTTATTCAGTGAGCATGGGCATCAAAAATTCTATTATGTCCAGCGTATTAGTAGAGCAAGAACATCCCCCCCCCCCCCCTTTTGCCTGTGTTTTGGATTGGTTACTTTCAACATGACACTCGCATTGTGCAGGAGTGTTGCTTTTGGTCATTACATTTTGTGGATAACCACAACCAAGGCTTTGATCTTTCGTTTCTCAGTAAATTGGTTTTTTAGAGCAAGCTCGACATGCCATTCAGTAATAATGCATGAAGCAGAAGCTTAAATTGGAAGATTAAAAACCCAACATCATTGTTCCCAATTCTTTTATTGAGACAGACTAGACTTCTCTCCTTCATTAAATCTTGGCCACAGTTCCCTGCTTTGGGATTCATGTACCTTGAGTGGACTGGGAGCTAGGGGCATGAAGACTATACAACTGAAGTTGTCAGCTTTGAGTTTGTGACCCTTCTTAGGTTCTTGATAAGCACTTGCCTCTCTTTCTCAGGCTGAGGCTTAGTCAGATTTTTGTGAGTTTAGGAGGATGTTGAGCTGCAAGGTTTGAAATTGGCCAAGGCTTGCCTTGTTGCTTTTCGTGGTGGTTTCCAAAAATTCTCTTCAGAGAGGAGTGCTTGACCTGAGCCCAAGAGTCTACTGCTGCGGCTGAGGGAAATATTTTAAGGACAACGTCTTCTCTTTTCGTCACCATCATCGTGTTTCCTGGACCATTGTGCCTCCTTTGTCTGTCCTGTTCTCCTGCCTGACTCTTGTCACTTTGATGATGCTGGGCTGAGGTGAAGAGTGGTGGGCCTCACGGTCATTCCTGCACTTAGCCTGTCCCTGTCCTCCTCAGATTTTTTGTACATGTGAGGAGCCTTTCTCAGCTGAGTCCAGAGGGGACTCAGCCAGTCCCCTCTCATCGGTCTAAGCAAGGAACTGCGTGCAGCTTGTAGGTCGTGTGTGGAGGGTCTGACAGTAAAGCAAGTGGTTTCAAATCTGACTCTAAACTGGAACCAATGGCCTGAGACCAAAGTTGTAGATTCATACCTGATACTGAGTAAATCAGAAGTTTACTGTGTTTCTGTAGACAGAACAAAGTTAATTTTCCTTCAGCATTTCCTAGATACAGCTTTTCCTAGAGTTTGAACCCTTCTCTAACATATACATATTTTTGTATTGAGTATTGCATAATTCTTTGAATTTAAAAAAATACACAGCTAAAATAGACTTGCGGTCAATAAAACTTATGCAATACAGAAGCGAATGGAGTGAAAACTGAAAGCTCTCCTCTCCTCCTCCACTAAGTTAGGTGCACATTTTCCTGAGTCCTCTTTCGCAGATTGTGTGTTTGTAGGCACTGTATGTACTGAGCTGGTATTATTAGATACTATAAAGAAAAGTGAATATATTGCTAGTGTGAGCTACTTGTCTTCAGGATAGCAAATTGCTTTAAACCCACCTCAGCAGCATTTTGTGTTTTTAATATCTAGTGTTTTCTAGGTTCCTCAGTTCAGTGCAGAGATGGTTTATTATCATAGATAAGAAAAAGTTTAGGCTTTGAAAGCTATTTTATTTTTTATTTTATTCTAAATATCTTTTTATTGGTTTCAGAGAGAGGAAGGGAGAGGGAGAGAGAGGTGGAAACATCGATGACAATCAGCTGCCTCCTTCACGTACCCTACTGGGGACTGGGCCTGCAACTCGGCATGTGCCCTGACTGGGAATCGAACCAGTGACATCCTGGTGCATGGGACGCCCAACCAATTGAGTCACACTGGCTGGAGTGAAAGCTGCTTTAATAATAACTGTAGTTTCTACCTTCTTTCTCCTATAGATTCTATACTCTTTTTATATTTTTCTCTTTGCAGATTTCACCCAGAGACTGATTTCCCTGTAGAACCACCTGCAGCTGTATCCATGGTCGGGGAGAGATAGTGGAGCAGGCACATGAAAAGCAGCTCTGCCATACCGAGGACAATGAGTATGCTGAAGCCAAGTGGGCTCAAGGTCCCTACCAAGATCCTGAAGCCCGGCAGCACAGCCCTGAAGACGCCCGCTGCTGGTAATGCCTTACGTTTTCCTTCAGAGCCAATAAGCTACAGTCCCCTCTGAAGACTCCAATGTGAGGATTTTAAAAAGACCATCTTATAAAACTTCATATTCTTGAAAAATATTTGAAAAGGCTTTAATGAATAGAATATAGCATTTTATGTCTAAAAGTCTGAGTCAGTGAAGAGTTTACCTTGTAGGTTGTCTTTATTTCGTTCAGTTGGTTTCATGTCGGGTGATAAGTAGTTGTCGAGCTAAGTGCCTTCAGCGTTCGACGCTACAGTGATGAAGGACGGCGCATTCTGCCGGCCTGGAGTCACGGTGGCGGCTGCAGCACGAGCGCCCCCTTCAGTAACCCGAATGCGAGTTTCTGGCTCAATGGCCCTCGTCTCGTCGGCTTTCACTGGCTGCTCAAATGGGGGAACGAAGCCCATCTCGGGATCTGAGGGCATGTTCAGAGTGGGGGTGAAGTAAAGAATGAAATCAGGCCTGTGTTATGAGCTTTGGAAAAGGACCAGTTTTCTTCTTTCTTATTTTACCTTCTTCAAATCTTAATTGCAAGTAAGGATTAAATCTCACCAGCTCCCTGAGGTTCAACAGCACTGAAAGTGATAGCGCTGGATCAAGTAATTTTTGTCTCCTTGTTAAAAAAGAAAGAAGGAAAAGCAGAATTCCTCTGGAGGAGTGGCCGTTCCTGTTGCTTTGGGCTGTCCCTAGTTTATTTCCCTTTAAGTTGGGAGTTACCTGAAATTGAATGTCCTCTGATCCTTTCTTCCGTTTCCAGTTGCAGCTCCAGTAGAAAAAGCAATCTCCAGTGAAAAGGCATCCAGCGCTCCTTCCTCGGAGACGCAGGAGGAATTTGTGGATGACTTTCGAGTCGGGGAGCGAGTTTGGGTGAACGGAAACAAGCCCGGATTTATCCAGTTCCTGGGAGAAACCCAGTTTGCACCGGGCCAGTGGGCCGGGATCGTTTTAGATGAGCCCATCGGCAAGAACGATGGCTCGGTGGCAGGAGTTCGGTATTTCCAGTGTGAACCTCTGAAGGGCATATTCACCCGGCCGTCCAAGCTGGCGAGGAAGGCGCAGGCAGAAGAAGAAGCTAACGGCCTGCAAACGACTCACGCTTCCAGAGTGAGTTCGCCTCTGTCCACTCCTGCAGCCAGCATGACGGGCTCCTCCCCAGCCACCCCCTCAGGTATTCCTCAGAAGTCGTCCCAGCCAACAGCAAAGGACCCTCCAGCTACACCGCCGGCCACCAACCTTACAAAAACGGCCAGTGAATCTATTTCCAACCTTTCAGAGGCTGGCTCCATCAAGAAAGGGGAGAGAGAGCTCAAAATCGGAGACCGAGTACTGGTGAGTCCAGACACCCAAGTCGTGTTGAACTGAGATGTACTGATCACTGATGAGTGGTTGACATACAGGCTCAGAGTTGTTCTGGAGGGGTGACCACTCACCGAGAAATTAATCAGCTCTTCTGGTTGTTCAGTTTATGTGTAAACGTACTACAGATTAGAACCTGGCCATGTAGCTTGAGCATAGTATGAGCATAAGTTTGCCGTCATCGACTCTGGTTTAATCTCCCAGTTTAGCCAAAAGAATATTGAATTCATAACTTAGTAACTTTACTTGAGAAAACAAGCTCAGAAGTGGACTTAGATTTCTTTACAAAAGTTTTAAAAACATGTATTTTTCTTTTGCTTTAAGGACACACAAGAATTTCTTTTTTCCCACTAAAGTGAGAAAAAATTAAAGTACTAGTCAGGTAGTGTGCTGTTTGGCTGCTAAAACAGAGAAATGACAAGGTCAAGTTGGTCTGACTCATAACCAGAGGTCTCCATGAGAATGTCAGGAATAAAGTGGCCTGGAAGAAGAGTAGGAATAGCCAGGCAGAAGGAAATGTGGGAGGTGAGAGAGAACGTTCTAGCAGAGGAAAGGGCAAACTCCCGTGATGAGAAGGGGTTAGTGTGTTGGAGGAAGAGGCCAGGTTCTTCTCCCAGCTGCACCTGGTAGGAGATGAGCCTCGTTTACTAGGTGGGGTCTGCAGGGACTGGTGGTGACACAGGGCCTAGGAAGATAGGTCGTATGAAGGATTTTGGTTTCGTCCTTGGGAGCAGGGAGAGTGACGAGCAATGTGATTGGGTCTGTAGTTTGGAAAGGTCACTCTGGCTGCTCTGTAAATGTAGAAGTGGACGAGAATGGATTTGGGGCGACTACCCCTTGAAGAAGTTGGATGTTGAGAAGAGGGTGGTCAGGCTGATGCTGGAAGAGTGTTGAGTCTAGGGAAGGTTGTGTTTATTTTTTAGTTTTTTTAAAGGTGGCAGAGGTCCAGAGTGTTAAATATCCTGACTGAAATGGTCTAGAGGAACAGTATGGAGATACAGTAGTGGCAGTGGGCCAGTGATGGAATGAGCTTCCTGGGGGGGGTGGGAAGAGGGGGGCACCCTGGGCACACACAGGGCTTGACTGGCCTTTGATTGAGAGGGAGACTTGCTCCATGTTTATGGGAAGGAGGAGACTGCAGGTGCGGGTTGGTTTGGAGAGGTTCACGTGGCATATTTCTAGGGAAATTTTAATTACATGGTCAGAACCAGCATGAGTCTTATGCAGATTCATACAGGATTTTATTTGAATCGATGACAGTCTGAAGTCTTATGAGTGTGTTATTGAAGGTGATAGAGTTATTTACTGCCTTTGGTTAGTATTCCTAGGAGAAATTACAGGAGCATCTCAGAATGACAGTATGTTAGAGCTGGAAAGGACATTTTGAGACCATCAAAGGCCTCCTTTTGCCTGTAACACTGAAGCCTAGAGAAGAAAGGTGACTCGCCTTCAGGTCACACGGCTGTGTGATGTATGTCCTCATTTATCCCCAGCGCCTATGTTTTTTATACTTTAACACGCACTCTGTTTAATAGAAATCTTTCATTTAGAATTATAAAACATTCATACTTTAAAGTTAATTTATTAAGGAAATTAGATTCAGAAATCTAAAATATTTGATTTGGAATTTTCCTAATTAAAGAAAAATTCTGTTCATTACCAAAATCCCAATGGAACTAAGATGATTAGGTCATTGTTATGTGATAATAGGTGTAGAATTTTCCCAGTCCCACCCCTGGCGCCCACATGGTTCATGCCCGTGGAGGGCAGGGGTGAGCCTGCCTTCCCCATACAGCTTGCCTGTGTAACTTCAGTCTTCCTCTCATTCAGTCTTCATGCAGGAAAGGGGACTTCTGTATTAGGTATGATGTTTAGCCTGATGATATCTGTAAGATCCAACGATAGGAGCTCCTGAGATGTGACTGTAGCAGGCATTCCTGTCTTGAGGAAGGTGGTCAGGGCTCGAGAAAGATCCCCCTTGTCACCTCCCTCCATATGCTCTTAGTCCTCGGTGGGGTTCCTGAGTGCAGAGAGTTGTGCTGGCTTTGGTAATATCTGGAGACTTGAGGAGGGTGAGGCAGAGCTGCTTATAACAAACCCACCCGTGGCCTTCCCATCTCTCTCCGGTCTCTCTGTTTTTCCACTGGTCCTCATGCTTCGACTCTGAGACATCCCTCCTTCCAGACTGAGACTCCCTAGGGTAACTGCCCTGAGTATTTCTGAGTTGGTCTTGCTGCATTTTCGGGGTATATAGGGTGTTTCAAGGATGTAATGTCAGGTTCTTGAGAAACGTGACTAACTCCCAACTGTTGTGTTTCAACATGGCTGTCTCCATGTCCAGGACTGTATGTTCTACGCTGGATTCTCTGCTTATGACTATATGTGAGAAGGAGATTTCAGACTTTTTTTTTAAGTGACAAGCTTTATCTTTCTATGGGCTGCTCCCGAGGCTCTTACACTAAGAATCTTATAGTTAAATCTGTAGGTGTTTCAGATACTGTGAAAAGGGGAAACAAATCTGAGGATTAAAAAATATATTTATAAGATTTATTCTGCTTGTGTTTGAACCTTAAATAACTTGCAGTTCATCTGGTATGTCCTTTTCTGTGTGTCTTTCTTCATTAGTTCAACATTGTGTCTGAGATTTCTCTCTATAACATGACATTTAAAACACACTCAGTGGGGTCATATTATACACACACCATTTCACAATGCACTTCGGTAGACTTGCTGCTCTGACATGCATGCATTACCGTCCCTCTCTCTTTTTTTTTTTTTTAAATATATCTTTATTGATTGCAGAGAGAGGAAAGGAGAGGGAGAGAGAGATAGAAACATCAGATGAGAGTCATTGATTGAGCCCACAACCTGGGCATGTGCCCTGACCAGGAATCGAACCCCGATCGCCTAGATCCTAGGTCAATGCTCAACCACTGAGCCACGCCCGGCCGGGCCGTCCCTCTCTTATTTTAAGCTAAACATATTTAACTGGTATCTGTTTCATTTTTAAATATCTCTATGGAGGTATAATTTATGCACTCATTGTAACTATATAATTCAATGACTTTTAATAAATATATAGAGTTATGCAGTCAGTTTTAGAATATTTCTGTCACCCCCCCCCTCCCCAATGTTCCTCATGACAGTTTGCAAGTCATTTTCCACTCCCACCTCCAGCCCCGGGCAATCACTGATCTGCCCGCCATCTTTTCATGGACATTTCCTGTAAATGCCAGTGTATAACATGTAATTTTTAAATGTCTGGCTGCTGCTTTCACTTAGCATATGCTTTAAGGTTCCCCATGTAGTTCATTGCTTTTTATGAGGGAATATATTCCATTTTATGTGTATGCCACATCTTACTTATCTATTCAACTATTTATTTAGTTTTAATTTTTAAAAAATTTAAAGAATTTGTGCTCATAGTTTATAATGTTCAATTTTGGGTGCTTATATTAAAAAAGAGTTCTATGCCCATTCTCTAAGGTAACAAGTTAACCTGTCCTCTTCCCCTCCCCCCCCCCCCATTTCTGATATTTTTGAGGTCCTGGATCATGGAGTTAATATGCTTTTCAGGAGGGAAGATTAGTTTCAAGAGTTATTTATAGTGCAAGTCAAGCCTAACTTTTTTACCTTTTTTTTCACCAGCATCTTCATAATTATGTCATCTTTTCTTTGCCTGTTTGTTCTGGGGAGAGTTAGAGTTTATAAGAGAATATCTTCTGTACATCATCAGCTCTTGTCATGTTATTTTTAAAGGGGGTTTATATACCATCATTTGTTACAGATGGGGAGACTCAAAATGATGTCATCAGGAAGCCACCTTACAAAATCTTGTTGCTCACAAAATTCCTGTGAAACAATCCCTATTACCACTCGTTGGACTTTTTACAGCTTTGTAAACCAAGGCCATTGAGACTAAATGACTTGTTTGGGCCTTGATAATGAATAGATTGGCGCGTTCAAGGAGGATTGGGTGTTTCCCTGGTCCTGTTTGTGGACCCTCCTCAGCCCAGCAGTTTATCCCTGCGCTTATTTTCACATGAGCTTATGAAAAGGGTGTTTGTTTCTGTTCCCATAGCATTTTTTAGAAACCTCTTTAAATCACTTTTTACGGAAATTGTTTGAATCTCTCCATCAGTGGCGAACACTGTTCTGTTTATCTTTGTATCCTAAGGGCCCAAACACTCAAGAAATAGTATATCGAATGAATGAGTGAGGACTTAAGAATCTAAGATTTGCTAAAGCATGAACACAGCTAGGTCTTTCTTTAGCTGAGTTTGTCTTCAGCAGTGATTTCACATTTTGACGTAGGTTGACCATAGTGTTAGATATTATGTGCTCATGTTCTGAGAATAAAGAGAATGAGCAGTCGTTAACTTGGTTTGCCATGGAAATCTATTTCTCGTTTTGATGTTTAAATTGTTTTCTTGAATAATCTATCTGCCCCGAAACATAGACTTGAAAGTTGTGGCTTATAATAAATGTAAATGCACACATTAGTGTTCTCTGTAACACATGAGACGTAAAACCTAACTTTATAAAGTCATGTTTACATGCTTAGAAAAAATTTTGACTGTAGAATGTTTAAGTAGGAAAGTGTTTGAATGATCTTTAGGACATCATGTAACTGAAGATACTTTGAATGATTGCTGACGATCTTTTACAGGGAAAAGGAAAGTATCTTGTCTGTTCTGTGAGTCAAGACTTTCAGGTTTGGTTGGGAAAAAGTATGAGAAAACTGCCCATTTTAGTTACTAAACAAACTTAGTGGCATGACATTTTTTCCCAGGGTAAATGTGTATTATATTACCTGCATTTAGAGAAACAGTTGCCAATCTGTTTTGTGGTGACTTTTTATAAAGCTTCGGATTTGAATGAAGCCTGTGGTTTGCTTGGAGCTTGTACTGACCACAGCCTGTCAGACGCCTCGTGGAGAAACAGTCATCATGACAGTAACTTCGACTCATCCCCAAAGAATCCAGCAGATTATCTGAGGAGATTGCATCATCTTTAGCTAATGTGCTGCATGCTGTTCACATGACGCTGGTTAGACTTGCTCTGAAGCAAGTGTGGTGTAGGAGGGGGAGGAAACTGAGGCCAGTTTTATATAAGTGACTGTTTATAGATTCCACAAATACCAGTAAGAGTGTTGGAAGGTCAGATGTGCTGAATCTAGAACTGTAGTCTCATTAGCTTGTGCAAACTAGCTGCTAACATACAGCGTGTCCCAAAAAAGGGCATGCACACTTTAGTAGCTGATAGCTCAATTTTGAAAATGAAATGTATTTTAATAAACTCTGTCCTTATAATTCAAAATTTGTATATACATTTTTTTGGGACACCCTATATATTGGACTCCTGTGCTATCTGTCAGACACTGCTAAGTAGTTTTATGTGGATTATTTTACTTAATTGTCACAACAGTCCTATAAGTACTCCTATTTAACTTGTGAGGAAATAGATTTAGAAATTAAGCACCTAGACTGGTTAATAGACAGAGCTGGCACTTGAACTTGTCCAGCTTTAGAGTTCACATTAGCGTATTTCCTCCTTTTCTTGCTTCCGAGACATAGGTAAAACCTCAGCCATGGGATGTCTTTTTCCTGTAGTTGGTTCACACAGAAAAGTGGCCTTTTCTATGGAGGTCCCAATGGAGGTCACCTTTCATTCATTCAGCGCATGTTTGTTGAGCACCTGGGCATTGTGGGTTACAGGGCCGGATACAGCAGAGTTCCTGCGTGGAGTGTCACCTCCCATGACACCAGCAGGTGCCCTCTTGTCAACCTTTACATGCCCTCCCTGCCTAGAGTACCTTGAACCACAATGCTTTTGTTCTTTCAACCAGTTTCACAAAATGTTTCTCTCAGAGAAAAAATACATAACTCTGAGACTTTGATATTTTCTATCGTCAACAAAGGGGTTAAACAGAGCTGGGGGGAGGGATATGTATCATCCCAAACTCATGAAAAGCTAAATTCAGAGAAAAAAGTAGAAACAAATGTCTTTAGCATTAAAAAGCAAAACAAAAAATAAACTTAGTATTGGTCTTAGGGAATGAGGGCAGAAGGAACAGTAAAGCGAAGGGAGCAGGAAGGGAGCTGAGAGCCATGCAGGGCGCAGCGCTGCTGTTGGCTGGAACCGCAGAGGATGAAGCTTTGGGACTGTGTTCATCTCTTCATTTTAACACTCTCTCCTTCTAGGTTGGTGGCACTAAGGCTGGTGTGGTCCGGTTCCTCGGGGAGACAGACTTTGCCAAGGGGGAGTGGTGTGGTGTGGAGTTAGATGAGCCTCTGGGGAAGAACGACGGTGCCGTCGCTGGAACCAGGTTTGTCTGGAACTGCCGCATCTCATCTCCCTCCCGCAGGGGAAGGCACTCCCCCAGGTCTCACCCATGGTGTCTGGTAGCCGGGAGTGTCGCGAAGCACGGCTGGAGTTAGTGCTTGTTCAGTTTCCTTTATCCTGTGTTTGGCCCGGTTTTATCAAGTGGGATCCCTGTATTGCTGAACTCTGCTGGACGCTCATCTGATGGTAGAAATATTTATTCCCTTCACTACCTTAGTGGCAGATGAGCCATCCTGTCTCTGCGTATCATATTGTCATTTACGAGTGTGTTTTCTAAAACATTGTTAAGGTTATTTATCAGCCTTCATCCGTGTGAATGCTGCATGCTCTGAGTCACCCCCACTGATTGGTACAATTGACAGCAAACCAGTCGTGACTTATGAGTTAGGAGTTTTTTTGTTTTAGTTATTTCTCATAATTAAGGTTTTTGTTACTGTTCTCATTGCTCTCTAAAGGTATTTTCAGTGCCAACCCAAATATGGCCTGTTTGCTCCCGTCCACAAAGTGACCAAGATTGGCTTCCCTTCCACAACACCGGCCAAGGCCAAGGCCGCTGCTGTGAGGCGAGTGATGGCCACCACCCCTGCCAGCCTGAAGCGCAGCCCGTCGGCATCCTCTCTCAGCTCCCTGAGCTCGGTGGCCTCCTCCGTGAGCAGCAAGCCCAGCCGCACCGGATTAGTAAGCCTCCCTTCCTTACCGCATGCCCTTACGGCCAGTGCACCTGCTTTGCTTTGGTAATGCTAAGTCGCCCCTTGCCCTTGTGGTAAATGTTAGTTGTACCTTGTGAAGCTCCTTACGAGTTTCACAGAATAAAACTCTAGCAAGAATAAAGTTTTTATCAACCCCTTTCAGATCCTTAAGGCTTTAAGTTGTAACAGTTCCTGGTGAACCTGCAGTCACTGCTGAAGAGATGCCTGCTTTTCTCTGAAATTACTTTGGGCACAAGAATGACAGGAAAATTGGGGGCTCTTTTTCTTCAGGGACATAGGTCTCTCTCTTCAGTTTTATGAACGAAAGTATTTTGAGAAAAGCCCTGTTCTTAGAATTTTAACGTTCCTACAGTCTAATCCTCCGAAAGCAGCTGGTGTGTGGGGTGTTCCTGCCTTGGGCCGGGGGACCGGGCACCTCTGCAACTTGAGGGGTGCTTGCAAGAGCTGTGTTTTGTTGTCTCCTCTCCATCTCCTCCCCTCATCCCTTCTTTCTTCTCCCTGTTGACATTGCTAAAAATAGTCATCAGAATTAAGATAAAATAAGCAGTGTCCCGTTCTGGTTGTTAACCTGTGTTTTATCAGGGTCAAAGCAGTGACTTTTTGGGTTCACCCCCCCTCCTTTAAGCTTACTTACTGGAAGTGAGGCAAACACTGTCGAGCTTTGAAATGGCAGCATTGCCCTCCAGGCGGATTCGGGATCTCTGCATGATGATGGATGGTGAGCTACAGACAGGAGTTAGAAGGTTCGGTGGTGTGGCCTTGCTTTGCTCTCTTCAGGTCGATACAGGGCAGGGTAAGGAAAGGCGGAGGAAGCTGTCCTAAAGTGGGGGCTGAGCCCTCTGCTCGCCGGCTTCCTTCTTCGTATGTTCATGGTAAAGTAAAAACCCGCTTGGATGATTGCATGTTGCATTTGAAAAGAAAGTCTGCGCCTTCAACAGAAAAATTACAAATGGACTTTATGAAGAGGCTTGACAAAAGCAATGAAGTGGAGGGGAGGAAACAGCTCATTTCGGACAAAGCTTATTCCAGGGATCAGCCAACTCCAACGTGGGCATCCAGTCTGCTTCTCCAACCCTGGACAATTCCACAGAGGAGTCAGGTCTGGGTTAGGATTCTTTCTTGAGTAATTTCTATTACATTGTAATCTTAAGTCCCATTTCTTTGGGAAATAACCAAGCTGCCCCCCCTCCCCACAAGCTGCTAAATTACTTAAATCACATAGGCTGTGTGAGGCTTGAGGAAACAATTCTATCATTTAATTAGCCTGGAAATTTCCAGGGTTTGATTGGATCCCCTGCTCTCATAGTTAGCAAATCACCTCACTACAAGTTGATGGCGGATCCCCATCCTCAGTCTGCGTCTCAGACGAGAGCATAGACAAACTGAGGAAGACAAGAGCCTTCGAGCAGCTAGTGAGGCTCCAGCTGCAGAGGGTGAGGCCAGGGCTGCGTGGATGAGAGTCAGCGGTCGCTGGGGAAGCCACCCTGGACACACACTCACCAATGGATGAGGCCTTTCCTAGACCACCAGCCTCTGAAGCCTCGCTTGGATGAATAGAACTCGACTTGCCCAGTTACCTCTTAGCATGTAGTAAGAGGTTCTTTTCTGTGTGTTTCCACATGACTTTAGCCTCAGGTTGGAAGATGGGGTATGTGAAACATGACAGCTGAGACCTGCTCCTAGCCCATCCTTCACCCACCTGCCATTCTCTCCATTCTCCTCTCCCTCCCCCATTCTCCTCTCCCTCCCCCCCATTCTCCTCTCCCTCCCCCATTCTCCTCTCCCTCCCCCCCATTCTCCTCTCCCTCCCCCATTCTCCTCTCCCTCCCCCCCATTCTCCTCTCCCTCCCCCATTCTCCTCTCCCTTCCCCCCATTCTCCTCTCCCTGCTTCTCTCTATCCATAAATGTCTCTCCCCTCCTTTCTCTCTCATGTTCTTTTCTCTCTGTCCTGTCCTTGCCCAGACCCATGCACACACGCTCCCCCCCCTCCCCCACACTTGCAGGCAAATACAGGTTTTTCTTAACCTGGTCTTTATAAATCTCTCAGGCTCAGGGATTCAGCTCCTTGGGGTTGGATTGCTGGGCAAGGTTGCCTCTGCCTTTCACTCTGAAACGACGACGAAGAAAGTCCTGACAAAAGTCCAACTATTTAATAGTTCACGGAAGGCTCATGACGCCACGGGGGACCTATTGGTTACTTAATTTAGGGGCTTATGTTGAAAAAAGTCTCAACCTCAAGTCTAAAGATCAAAAGATTGTCCAAAATGTCACAACAAGGAGAGAGGGTGGTCAGTGGAGCTGTCAATGACGGCTGTAAAGGAATGGAGTGGAGAGAAAGGCGCCAGGTGGGGCCTGTGGAATTTTTCCAGATCCCTGCAGAGCCCTGTCAGCTGAGCTCAGGGTCCTTTGATTTGAGCCACGCGTTCTTCTAAACACCTTCCTGGCTGGTCCACAGCCTCTGCTTGATGTGCTCTTTGTGAGTTTACAGACAGGAGGCACACACTGCCTTGTCTCCTGATGACAAGCCTTTCCCAGTAACTGGCAAGTCTGAACCTGGGGGTGCTTTTGCTTTGCCGAGGACACGCCCACCACGCATGCACCACTCCCGCCCGCGCCCCTCGTAGCCATCACCCTTCACTTCTTTAACTTTCCTTTGCAGTTGACTGAAACCTCCTCCCGTTACGCCAGGAAGATCTCCGGCACCACTGCCCTCCAGGAGGCCCTGAAGGAGAAGCAGCAGCACATTGAGCAGCTGCTGGCCGAACGGGATCTAGAGAGGGCGGAGGTGGCCAAGGCCACGAGCCACGTGGGGGAGATAGAGCAGGAGCTAGCCCTGGCCCGGGACGGACACGACCAGGTGAAGTCTGGCGCTGGCCTTGCTGTGGCGATGGTGATGGGTTCTGAGCTGATCTCGTTGCAGAGATGGTGACGGGTTCTAAATTGAGGGAGGAGGCCGAGCTCCCTCCGTCCCTGGTGCTTGGAGCCGGGGAGCTCCTCTTAGGAGCACTAGAAATGTCTCTGCCGAGCTTGTTTGAAAGCTGTGACCGGGGGTCCAGTTTGCATCATCGAGACGGAGTTTTGTTGTTCCTGAGTCCTCCTTAGCCTTTGGTCTTTATGTCCAGGTCTTTTGGCCTGTTAGGTGAGCTGGTTTCCTAGGACTTTACCTGTGACTGCAACTTCTGGCCTGTAGATGATCCTTTGTATGAGTTTCCGCTTCCATAGGTGGGGCAGTTTTAACGTTGCCCTCTGTTGCCGTAGGGGTGTGGCTTCCATCATCGCCTTCTGGGAATGCTGCCGAGAATAACCTATTAAAGATCATAGAACGCATTCTGACGTGGGAAGGTTTTAGAGTAACGCCAGCCCTCTTAGCCATAGCTCTTTGGAGGCATCCCTGGGCCTGTCTGGGTAAGAGAGAGGCCACTCACCAACATCCTTGCCTCCCCAGCATGTCCTGGAGCTGGAGGCCAAGATGGACCAGCTGCGAGCCATGGTGGAAGCCGCTGACAGGGAGAAGGTGGAGCTTCTCAACCAACTCGAGGAGGAGAAAAGGTGATCCTAGTGTTCCCGGGGCACACGTGGCCTTCTCCTTTTAAACGACCTTCCCGTTAGCAGCTGTGTTGGTGTCGACCCGTAGAACCAAGGGAATGGCCCTGCTCAGTGGAAGTAGTCTTCATCCTGTGAGAGGAGGGTTTGATTTGATTCAGCTTCTTTTGAGTTGGATGGAATCATCCAGACATGGTCTGATTAACTGAGCAGATATTTGTCAAGCACCTACTTTGTGCCATGCATCTTCTAGAGGACAACCTTGGTCCGTGTCTGGAGTTCACTCAAACCCGGCTTCCCCCGGTGCCGTCCTGGGCAGGGTATTCTGGGCCGAGTTCCCTTTATGGAACTCCTTCCAGTAACTGATGAAATCATATTCTGTCTGGTGGGTGCTACAAGGTCCCTCTCCTCGAGAAACTCAGTACCTTATTAGGGCCTCTCTCTGAAGCAATTAGGGAATTATGCAGGTCAGGACAAAACCGGGTGCTAAACTGAGAGACAGAGAAAGCAAGGCTGGCTCTTATAAAACGGTTTTGAGGCCGTTAGCAAACAATATCTCTAAAAAATGTCAAGGAAACCATGGTTATGGGATGCCTGTCTGCCGTTGCACTTAATGCCACCTTCTGTTGTTTCTGAAAGCAGCGACTTAATTCACTAGTGACCTAATGTAGCTGCGCTTAGGATGGTCACAGACACTGTATGGTGAGGGGACAGCACAGCTGCCCTTGCTCTGCAGGCTGCTGGCCGGAGGACCGTCCTCCCAGCTCTGCAGTAGCTTGAGCGCATCATACCTTTTCCCATCTGGCAGGCCTCGTCTTGATTAGATCTGCTCTGGTGGTTGTGACCGAGGGAACCAGTTGATTTTTCTCAGCTCTTACCTCCGCCTTCTGGAATGCGTACCTGGATGAAACTCTGGAGCTTCCCGAGTATAGTAGAGCCTGGAGATGCATAGACCAGAGGCCTAAAGATGTGTTTGTTTTCTGTGCCTCTGAGGCATTTCTTTCCATGCTAAATTCACCAGGGTGTTGATTGTAGACACACACACCCGCACACACATATTTTTGGTAAGACAGCCGTGTTCCTCATTTACTTTCTTAAGTGCTTTGTTTCCATCTTGCTCCACAGGAAGGTTGAGGACCTCCAGTTCCGGGTGGAGGAAGAATCAATTACTAAAGGCGACCTTGAGGTAAAACCCCTCCAGCTGTCTAGAGCGTGTATGGGTCCCAGTGTTCAGTAATGTGGACGAAGTCATTGGGCTCACGTGGCCAGCTGGGCTGTGGGTGTGGCCGTGAGGAGGCGATGGAGCCCCTCCCTGAGCCTGTGACTGTGCCATCCCATCTCCTGCGACTCAGTAAAATTTTCAGTACTCTTTCCTTGTGCTTTGAAATTCAGAGCCTTGAATTGGAATTAATCAAGTCATAAACCTGGCAGTGTGTCCTGAGTGAGACTATGTCTCTCCGATGACCAGCAGTGGCATTCCTTGGAAGGAGTGTTTTCGCTTCATCCTCACAGTCCAAAACAGAGCTTTTGCTTTATCTCAGCCTTGCTTCTCAGTTGAGCAGGACAAATCGTTTATAACCCTATAAAAGGAATAAATATGTTCTAGTTGTTGTTTTTTTTTAACAAAAGTAATTACCAGAAAAAACAAGAGCAGTTTCTTTTTCTTCCACAGTATATTTTAAATTAATTTTCCTTTACCATCAAGTTTCCCCTCTCCTAACATTATTCCTATTCATTTTTTAATTAGGCACCAGAATTCAATGGTTTTGATGCTTTTCAAACTGCTGCCAGATATATGACAAGTGTAAATTATTGAATTTTTCAAATTCTGCAGATTTTTGGTACTTTAATCTGTAATATTTTAGTAAAAATTGCACTTTTTTGTGCAGCTCTCAGAATATACATTTATGCCACCATTAAAATTTTAGTCTGTTGACTGCCCACACTGTGCTTAAATCTCAAGGGCCCTACCAAATAGGAATTCTGATTTCTTTGGAAATAAATGTATCTTTATAGTTAACAAAAAGGAAAACATTTTCTGAGTTTCAGTTTTAAAAGGCCCAGGATTTAATGGATTATTAGTAATAGTAATTCTTCACTCATTTTATGTATTGTACAATTATGTTTCTTTAGATTACTTTTGTGTTACTCTCATCCATTTAAAAACACCCCACAGTCTCATTAGAAGTTTCATACCATCATCTAATTCATTTGAAATATAGCCTAGGGTGTTTGGGAGAGGGACAGATTAAAATATTTACATCAGCACTAGGTTAGTCTATAGTCTGTTTGGTAAACTGACTTGAAATTAATCAAATTTATTTTGCCCCTAACATTGAAATTTTTAGTTGAATCTCTCTTTTGTTGTTGTTTAATTTTTTATTTTTTTACTGATAGCAAAAGAGCCAGATATCTGAAGATCCTGAGAATGTAAGAGGGCACTTAACTGTGTGGATATTCCCTTGTTAACACAGATTGATTACAGATTAAAATGCTTATTGATATACTCAAGTACTAACTGCATAATCTGACCTTGAGACACTGGCCTTAATATTTCTGTGCATGTGGCTTTTAAAGCAGTTACATTTGTATCCCAAAGAAATTGTGTGTAATAACTAAGCTCTGTAAACCCATTTGTTTTATGCATAGGCATATGTTCACTTTATAAAGAATTTTGTCAAAATAATTTTGTCTGGGGGCCTGGCTTGCACTTAATTCATAGTGTCGTCTAATTTTAATAGAATTATTCCAAAAGAGATGCTAGCCGACTGAAGCATAAAACGTATTGCATGAAGGAGTTATAGAAATTCTGGGGGAAATTTTCCCACGTTGTCTAATTTTATTCTCAGGAGAGTTAAAGGGAATTGTGAATCCCAGACTGACTGTCTTTGGTGTGAGTGCCCCCTGCTGGCCAGTGCTTGTTCTTGCAGCTGACTAAAAATTCAAACTTGGCATTTGTTGCTGTGTTATTTTCCTTAGTTTTTGAAATTAGAGGTTGGCAATCTTCAGTGAAGTGACTGAGTGTTTTAAATTTATTATTTTCAAAGTGAGGTTTTTTGGGTAGCAGTGCTACTAGGCATGTAGGTGTTTTTCTTTTCCTCCCTCCTGCTTAAGATCAAACACCCAGTTCAAATCTTACCAAAGTGACCTCGAAAGCCCACCTTCTTGGTGCCCCTTGCCGGCTGTGGTACCAGCTGAAAGAAACTTAAAAACTTTTTACTTTGATTTACCACCACGAGAGAACAAAATTAAAATAAAGAATGTTACTTCCCACTGCCTTCTGGCAGCCAAAATAGACAACTCAAGACTAAACTTTTAAACCAGCCTCCGTTCTGAAGGTTTCCTTTCTGTGAAGCTACTTCAGTGATCTGGGTCTCCTCTCTCCTTCCCACACAGGCTCCCGCTGCCTCTGGTGTCAGTCTGCATGGGGTCTCCCTCCCGCTCTCTGTGCGCTTCTCGCAGAGCCTCTGCTTCCCTCCCAGCCCCTGTCCCAGAACTGCCCTCTAGGATGCGTGTCTTATTCTGAGAAAGGAATCATTTTAAAAGGAGGGTTGTCCTGTTGAGTGTAACATTTTTACAGCATACCATGGCATGGAAGTGGGTCACTAGTGCCCGTCCTGATGGCTGGTCCAAGACCGTTGTTGAGTCTCAGGTCATCTGTGTGTATCCCTGCCAGCAGGGAGATCTTGCTGCGGTCACCTGGAAGGGCTGGGAAGGGGAGAGAGCACATGCAGTGGATATGGGCTTTTTATCTTGAAGTAGTGACCTTTCACCCACAGGACACTGAACTCTATGTCCAGAGGAGGGGAAAGGTTTTGTCGCCCTTTGCTTTCTGGGTTTTAGTGCTTGAGGCTGTGACCACAGTTACGTAGGTCTGTCTGGATTAGAGTCTTTTCTCATAAAAGCAGGTGAACTGAACAACTTCTATCCAAGGCACATACAGACGAAGGGGACTATCCAGACAATCAGGTTTCCAGTGGGATTATTTCTGTTCAGTATAAGAGCTAAAATAGATAAAGGTTTGTTTTTTGTTTTGTTTTTTACATTTTATGTTCACCGTTTAAACGTTCCATGAGGATTTATACCTGGTGTACAAGCAAAGGGAGCTTTTGAGTGCACTGGCCTCTGCAGGGTATCCCTGGAGTGAGATGTTTATAATGTAAAACAGTCCCCCCTCTGCTTAAGCTCCGCACTACTTTTTGTTACTTTATGTAGAGTTTGTTATTTTCTCATTGCCCATAATGGTCCAGACTGGTAGATCTAACCAGTTAGAACCACAAAATATTTAAGTTACAATAAGTAAGTAGAAGCTGCTGGGAGCAGCTCTCCCAGTAGGTTTTATAGTTGATTATGCTGAACCTGTCAGGTAGGAGAGGTAAGCGGAAAGAGATACATTCAGACTGACATTGAGATTATTTGATGAAGACTCTGGTAGAAAGAGGTCACATCTGGCTTCTCCATCAGGTTACATTTGAGTGATTGAGGATGGGGAAGCTCAGAGGTTTTAAAACGTGGTAGGATCTTACCAGCTTTTCTTGCATGGAGTTCAAACTCATGCTTTTGTGTCACCATTTCTTACCTCTGAGCTGATAAGAACTACATCTAGGGATCAAGATAAAAAGTCCAGTTCTGGCCAAACTTTTCTCCTGCTCTGGGCCTTAGGGATGGAGGCTACCAGAGCATAACTATTATTGAATTTTGTTTTTATAAATCTGATTTCCTTTTTTTTCCCCCCTGGTGACAGCCTTTAGAAAAGCCACTGTTGGAAAGAAATTAGAGCTTCGATGGCTCTTGCCTGTCAGATGTGAGAACGTTGCTAAGAATCTCAGCAAAGGCCACTGTTGTGATTTCCTGAGTTCTCGTTTCTAGGTTCCCTTTGTTGGGAGTCATTCTTGACCCCTGTTCACATCAAATGTATGCCAAAGTGCAAGGATCCGCTCTAGGGATTTTCTGAACCTTACGAGGCTTGCGACATCGCCTTTCCCGTATTTAGGTCATGGCGTTCATTTTGAGGGTTAAAGTGACCAAGTCAGTTCCGTACACATTAATGTAAAAGCTGTTGTGGGGAGGAGGGAGGATGATAGCTTAGAGGAATATTAACTATTCTAATTTGTGCTGATAAACTTCACTTATCAATGTAACTCATATTTGGCTGCATGCACCTGACCCCTCATCTTGCCTCACGTGGTCCCCCTTTTCCTTCTCGGTAGACTAGCTCGCGCCCCGCCATCTCATCCTCGTGCCGTAGCATCCATCGTCCCGCGGCCGCCGCATCTCACTCCCCTCCTCTCCCGCCTCCATCACCGCCCCGTTCACCCCTTGGCGGAAGGTGCTGGTGCCCCGCCCGCATGCCGCGCTCTCCTCTGTGCTGGCACGTCACGGTGGCACTGTGTTCTTTCCTCTTCCTTTTTACTAACAGACGCAGACCAAACTGGAGCATGCCCGCATTAAGGAGCTTGAACAGAGCCTGCTCTTTGAAAAGACCAAAGCTGACAAACTGCAGAGGGAGTTAGAAGACACTAGGGTAATGGTTTTCACTATTTAATGAAGCAGAGCCGTGTATGTGCGTGGTGAACACCTCGGTGACTCGCCGTGCAGCTGGCCTAGCCTTGACCCAGTGGTTCCACCTCAGTTTGGTCCTGATGCTGTTCATGAGCTTACACGGATGGGTACGCCCAGGAGTCTTGTATCAGATCTTTCATCAAAGACCCATTCCTTTGCTTAACTCAGCCAAAATCAAGATCGGAAACTCTACAGCCATATCCCTGGCGTGGACATCCACGGCCTCACTTGAGGTTCTTTGTATTAATACCTTGAAACTCATTTCTCCAGCTTGCCACAAGCAGTCAATTGTCCTCTTACTCTCACATTCCTAGTTCCTGGGTTTCCTAGATGACTTTTTATTTTTATTTTTTTTACTTTAGCTCTCTTTTCCTGCCTTCTTTCCTGGCCTCTTGGAGGAAGCGCATGGAAACATTGATTCTTTTAAATGAGAGTTGAGGACTTTCACCCTAGTTACCTTCCTTTTTTCTTGATACCTGTTCTCTCTTCGCACTTCCCTCCTTTCTGTCCCCTAGGAAGTTAAAATCTCAGCTGTCAGGAAGGAAAAGTATGTTGGGAACAGAATGGCTTCTTACCACTCCCTCCCCCTCAGAGCCATTACATCTCTCCTATTTTTGCTTATGTATTTATTAAAGCACCTACGCAGTGCTACTTCATGCCAGACTCTGTTCCGAGTCCTTTACAAGTATTAATATAGTCTCACCACAACCCCAGGAGGGAGCTGGTAGTATTGTCTCCATTTTACAGATGAGGACACTGAGGCACAGAGAGGTTAACTAATTTGCCTAAGGTCGCACAGCTAATAGTAAGATGGAGCCAAGATTTATATTTAGGCCATTTGGCCCCGGAGTCTGTGCCCTTAACCACACAGATAAATGTGTCTGTTATGGAAATAGTTTTGTGCTGAAACATTTAAGAAATAATGAGTCGTTTACACAGAAGAAAACATATATTTATGTAAATAATACACCTTTTAAATCATGAATTTGATTGTCAGTGGCTAAATTGCCAAGATCCTTAACTTTAAAATTTCAAAAATTACTCTATCTCTGATCAAATATTGATATCCTGATTTTTTCTTATGAATTATTTGTATTTTTAGAAATTTCTCTTGTTAAGAAATCATCAACGGATCTAAAAATCTAGATAACTGAATGATTTTTCTTCTCTAAATCATGTTTTTATTTTTTAAGAAGAAAGAAAATGTTCAGTCAGCCTCCAAACTAAAGCTATCTCCTGTGTACTGGGTGAGAAAAATATCCTGGTAGTTTGGTGCTGTTTCTTCGTTGCTCGAGAGCCAAAGACTTGACCTGGGAAACAGAAGGGACGGATGATAGGACTGAGCCCCTGTAGTGAGACTGGCTGTTGAAGTAAGGATGTTTTTTTACTTCCAAACTCCTCTCCCAGATTGCTTTGTCATCAAGCAACTTGGATGCTTTTGTTGTTGGTTTTTGGCTGTGGATAAGAAGACATCCGTTCACAGCATGAATATTCATGTATTTCAGATTCAAGCTGTCATTTTTCTTTTTTTCCTAAATAAAAAAAAAATTTCTTAATTGATTTTAGAGAGAGAGGAAGGAAGGGAGAGAGAGAAACATCAATTTTTGTTGTTCTGCTTACTTATGCATTCATTGGCTGATTCTTGTACATGCCCTGGCCGGAGATCGAACCCGCCGCAACCTTGGCATATCGGGAAGATGCGCTAACCAACTGAGCTACCCGACCAGGGCTCAAGCTGTCATTTTTCTGTAACAAGTCGTGTCTTCTGTTGATCCTCACTCTTGGTTTGTCAAGCGTGAAACCGACCAGTGACCCATATATGTTTCATATCACCTACATGCCTTTTAGGAAGCACTCTAGAATTCCTCTAAGCCAGTGAGCCCAGCTTATAAACAGTGTGGCCGGTGCCGTAGAGATCTCAGCAAGAATAAGAAATGACACCTAACTTTTCTGGCCTCTAACAGGAGAGGCAGGCACATAGATAGTTTCACCTGAGGGCAGACTTTGGGAAATAAAAAAATAGCTGTGAAAATGCTACATGAAGTATCACACTATTTCTTTTGCTTATTTTTTTACTTGGCATTTCCTTAGTTTGACTGTTTGTTCTGCCTAATTAAGAACTATTGCCCTACTGGGTTTATGTCATAGACCTTGTAGCAGTGAGGTTTATTAATGTTTTGTGTAATGTTACTTTGTGATAAACTTTTGAACTACCCCACCTCACATCCCAGTATGTTGATGAATTAGCATCTTTAACCTGAAGCGGCTATAGCCCTGAAACACGACGATTATAGACGAACAGTTCTGAAATATTTAATGACTTGATTGTGCAGTTTTGGATACCCAAGTACTTCTCTTGCTACCTTTTTGTGGACATTTTAGTCTTTATCGATATCACAGCCTGCAGGCGGACAGAGGAAATAGAGGCGGCACAGCCATTGCTTTCTGTCCCAGGAAAGGCAGTGAGGGGAGGAGTCTTTATCTGGAGGAGTTTGGGTCCTTGAAGTTTGGGACTCACTGGTGTGTTTAATTCATTCACGTTCCCTTCTATTTCCCAGGTTAGTCAAGTAATTTTTATTCCCAAGGCTACCATTTCCCACATACGTTGTGTACTAATCTGACTGCCTCAGAGGTGGCAGAGGGAAATAATTTCCTAAGAAAGAAAGGGCACAGGTAATGAAAGTGTTTTTCTTAGTCCTGGGGTGTTTGTTTAAGAGAATCAGGTTCTTGGGTCCTATCCCAGAGCTAAAATAGAATCAAAACACATGAGAGTGACAGGGCACCTGCACTGTAGACATACGTCCAGGTGACTTACGTGTACTCTAGAGTCTGAGAACCACTGGGTTAGGGGAACAAGGTATGTACCTCAGAATGCTGACAGAGTTAATTAAAAGTACAAAAAGGGGTACTATATAGGATTCTTACATATTATTGCAGGTAAGTCATCATTCTTTGTCATTTTTATAAATAGGTCAGTAAATTAGTTCATCACCCAGTTGAGGCATTTATTCTACAGTTGATGTGATATTTGTTGAAACATTGGTTAGGTAATTTTACACCTTTCATATCTGTGCTATTCAATAGAAGTATAATTTGAGCCACATATATATATAATTGAAAATTTTCTGGTACTCCCATTAACATATGTTTTTAAAAGATAAAAAGGAAATTAAGGTGAAATTAATAACATATTTTATTTAAATGAATATATATAAAATATTTCATCATGTAGTCAATATAAAAATCATTAAGATATTTTACGTTCTTTTTTCTCCAAGTCTTCAGAATCTAATGTATATTTTACACTGAGAGCCACATCACTTCAGATGAGCCCACTTCAAGTGCTCAGTAGCCATACGTGGCTCAGGGCTCCTATACTGGACAGCAGCGTCCTTTAAAATCACCTCCGTCAGGTTGATGAGCACTTATACAGAGGGGAGCTGGCTAGGGAAAAACAGGAAGAATCAGAGGATTCTTTCTGCCAGCCCGCAGCTGTATTTGAGAACTTTGAAATTTACTGTTTCTGTTAACTTATCAGTCGGTGGGTACTTCCCCAATTTAAGCCTCTTCAGAGGAAAAAAATATTTTTGGAGTTAAACTGTAAGTATTAAATTCCTTTAGCATCTCAAAGTGTCAGAAGTTTGCCAAATATTATAGTTTTGAATTGGAGCTACCAGAACTGGGCTTAAGTCAAGATCAAAGTTAGAGACAGATTAACATGTAGGCTGCCTTGAGATGGGGTAGTTATTTAAGATCTTCAAAGTTAAAATTGTCGGTGATCTGTTGTTTAAATGATCTCTTTTTCTTTGGACTGCTGTTAATAGGTGGCTACAGTGTCAGAAAAGTCTCGTATAATGGAGCTAGAGAAAGACCTAGCGTTGAGGGCACAGGAGGTAACCGAGCTACGAAGAAGGCTCGAGTCCAGTAAACCTGCCGGGGATGTCGATGTGTCGCTCTCCCTTTTGCAAGAGATAAGCTCTTTGCAAGAGAAGTTAGAAGCCACCCGTACTGACCACCAGAGAGAGATCAGCTCTCTGAAGGAGCGTTTTGGAGCCCAGGAGGAAACTCATCAGAAGGAGGTGAAGGCCCTTCAGGCTGCCACGGGGAAGCTTTCCAAGGAGAATGAGTCCCTGCGGAACCAGCTTGGCCACGCCAACAAGGAGAACTCAGACATGACAGCGCTGTGGAGGTCCAAGCTGGAGGCGGCCATCGCGTCCCACCAGCAGGCCATGGAGGGGCTGAAGGCCTCCTTTAGCAAGGGGGTCGGGGCAGAGGTGGCAGAGTTTGCCGAGCTAAAGACACAAATAGAGAAACTGAGACTAGATCACCAGCACGAAATAGAAAACCTGCAGAATCAACAAGACTCCGAACGGTCCGCTCACGCTCAAGAGGTAGAAGCTGTCAGGGCTAAGCTGATGGAGGTCATTAAAGAGAAAGAGAACAGTCTGGAGGCCCTCAAGTCAAAACTGGACAAGG